>NC_092822.1:122602500-122902500 GCF_023375885.2 Dermacentor andersoni | reverse complement strand
GTTGGACAGCTGCTAGAAAAATACAGTGCCAAGGATTTGTTCAACGTGGATGAGGCAGCCCTGTTCTACCAGATGCTGCCACAAAAAACGTTGGCCCTCAAAGGTGAACACTGCCAGGGCGGTAACCAGAGCAAGGTCCGCGTAACCGTGTTGCTTTGTGCCAACATGGATGGGTCGGAAACGATGCAGCCCCTTGTGGTCGGCAAAAGTGTGTCACCACGATGCTTCAAAGGCAAACTAAAGCTCCAAGTGAGTTATGTGTCCAGCCATAAGGCTTGGATGACAAGAGAAATTTTTGCACAATGGCTGCGCAATTGGGACGAGCAGCTGGGCAAGCTAAACCAAAAGATATGCCTCGTACTGGCCAACTGCGCAGCCCACCACACTGCCGATGTGCTCAATAACATAGAGCTATGCTTCTTGCCGCCAAACTGCACTGCAATTGTGCAACCCCTCGACCCATGAGTTATCATGAACTTTAAGTCGGGCTACCACAAGTGTGTGATCGACCAGATTCTGCTCAATATGCGCATGAAGCGAGAGTTCACAAAGCGATTTGTATATGACGATCAAGATGCTACAGGCTGCTTGGATGGCTGCACCGGTAAGCACAATCGCCAATTGCTTCTGGCATGCCTCATTTGACGTCAGCAGCAGCACTTACAGCGAAAATCTCAGTGCTGCCGCCAATGAGGGTGCCGCGGGTGACCAAGCCCTAGCGTCATGGGACGCTCTCCTTGATGCCAGCGTTGTGCCCGACTGCGACACCTTCTGCGCGTACGTCAATGTGGATGCTGACGCGGTGATTACGGAAGAGCTAATGGAGGCAGAAAATGTGCACATTGTGACGGGGGGTGGCTAATGACAACAGTGACGAATGTGTCGACGACAGCCCAAAGCCTAATATTGGCGAACCTGACGTACCGACGCCCAAACAAGCGCTGGATGCGGCAGACCTGCTGCGCCACCTCTTTGGCGCTCACGATGACGGTGAGGACGGACTCGGAATAGCGGCTGCAGCTGAAAAGCCATCATTCACCTGAAGACACGGCAAAAATCTATCAAGGGCATTTTTTCTCCGAAGTGAGCCGCCAGCTGGTGTGCTGTTGATCGATCAGTAATGAGCCATTTGGTGTGAATAAAGTAGGAATTTCTTGCTGTCTTTTTTTCGCTTGTTTTTTTTTTTCGTGCGACGGCTGTTTTTTTTTCCGCGTGGCCGGCCACTGTGAGATTTGGTGGTGAGTACATCCTCTCTTGCTTGCTAATTGTGGATAGAAATGGATAGTGGCTGTAACTAACTAATGGTTATAACGAAGTTATTATGACCCCTCCTTTAACTTTGTTATAACGAGGTTTTACTGTATACGTCTTTCTTCGTAATCTTGTTCAATTGATCATAATCGATGCAGAAATGTAGGGTTCCATCCTTTTTCTTTACTAAGACCACAGGAGATGCCTATGGGCCTTTTCGATGGCTGGAAGATGTCGTCACGCAGCATTTCATCGATTTGTTGCCTTATAGCTTCACATTCTCGCTTCGAAACTCAGTAAGGACTCTGGCGGAGTGGTCGAGCGCACTCTTCAGTTATTATGCGATGCTTTGCTATTGGTGTTTGTCGAATTCTCGATGACATCGAAAAGCAGAAAAAACAACAGAAATGACAATGCTGGAGCGAGGCGGGATGCTCCGGTGGTATCGTTTAATCTTCGAATCGCATTGTCGGCGGCGAAGCCTCGTAATTCCATTTCGTGATATGGTCATCAGTGGTAAGACGTGGGCTGTTTTGTGCCTCACATCAGTTTTTGCTTTACGCCTCGCATCACGAAGCGGATCTAGATCTCTTCAGACATTTCTGGATTGGCATGCCAGAAAAGACAGAGACAGGTCATCTCTTCCGTGAAGATGGTGATGGTCTCATTGGGCAGTTGCCCTTGGGTTTTCAGCAGAACTACGGCCCTTTCTTTTTGGACAACACTCTTGAAGGTTCTCAGGAAGTAACTGCATCCCACATTGTAAGGGTGAATTCCCGATTCTCGAACCAAGTTCTCACTGCATCTTCCATGGAAAAGTACACATGGCATAGCTTATCCTCAGAGGTCCAATTGTTAAAGGTTGACATCCTTTTGAAAGTTTTGAGCCAGCCTTTTGGATCGTCTGACGAAGCTCCGCGAAAGGTAGATGGCTCCTTGGGATGTTGAAGCACGACGGGTGACACTAGGGCTGTCATTGTGATTGAGTTGGCCGCAATCTTCTTGGTCGTATCAAGCTGAAGTCCGTGCTCCTGGGGCAGTCCTTGCAGTCTGCGGCTAGCTCGCTGGTCTTTGGCAACGTTAGTGTTGTCCTTGGGGTTTGGGCTTGGGTCGTCGCTTTACAGGGGCATTTGGTACATGAACACACTAGCACCTCCACCAGATGTCGTGTAGCGACGGTGAAAAACACAGCAGGAAAACTGTGAATAACTTAACTTTTTATTGGGTGAACCTGTGCCCACAAAAACAAATTACACTCAAAGTACAGCAATAGCGGCGAACACTGTTGGCGATCGGCAAAAATTTGATCTGCGGGTCAAGCATGTCAGCTTTTATACATGAGCCATTGGAGGTTCTAGAGTAATCGCTGGTGCCCACGTGCCTTCCGGAAAGTACTACAGAATTCGCGCTGCGCATGCAATCAGATTACACAAGGTGCGGTGACAACAGACAACAGTTAGGCAACAACAGACAACAGACTACAATATGCGCATCCTCCGCTCTCCGTCGCTTCAGCTAGGATGCGTTGTGACTGAATAAGTTCAACGAAGCAGGCTTTGTGCGCAACACGACAACGCGGACCTGATCTCCTACGGGCAGGGGAGTTGCCGCGGGAACGCCGACAGAGGCTCCTTCCCACGCACCGACCAAGACACAAGATAACGCGCTACCCGGAACGGCTCCGAGTTCTACGAAATTCGTGTGGTGTCGGTTTCGGACCGTGAACACATGTGTGTGTGCATGTGTGTGTGTAAACCGTCCTGCGGAGAGGCGGCTAGTTTGCAATGACTAAACGAACGTTCGCATCACCTTGTATCGCGGGAGGACCGAGTGTTTAAAAACTGCTGTTGTGCGGATGCTCGACACACTTTTCTTAAGCAGTCATGTTAGACTGAGACACTCTCTCAAGCAGTCATGTTAGACTGACGTACTTTCTCTCACAGTCATGCTAGACTGATGAACTGCATGTAAATACTGTAAATAAACCCTTATTCCTCGTTCTCGATGAGAAGCAGTCCTTCCCTTCATCAACCTCCTCAGCATGGATAAGTTGGACGACGGCATGGGCCAGCTACCTTCGAATTCATGCCGGACTCCAATCTTGACAACGGATCACGAGCGATGGGATTGAGCCCCCAATCCTGACAGAACATAGACAGCCTTATTCCTGCTCCTGTGAACACGTGAGCCAAATATTATTGCACTGCACACAGCAGGGAATTACAATGTCACGTAAAAAGTAGTGAACAGTCAGTTGCTCTCTCATCCGCAATACCATCATGCAATGTCATGAAATGTTGGTTTACTAACACTATTGGCTGATTTCATGTTTTCGAGAACATTCTCAGTTATACATAATTTCAGCTAAACAAATTAAAAGTATTTCTCGAAGAGTGTCGAAGGTTCTACAGTGTTTAATCTCATCAGCTACACGCTCCAAACTCTCCTTCCCCATGAAGAAGCGATAAATGCCCTCAACGATACCTTTCAGAATATGGTCCACTTTGTCCTCTTCCAATATATGGTTGTCCGCTGATTTGCACAACTTTAGTACCTCTTCAGTGTACATTCTGCATGTCCCACCAGTAACCTGAGCCCTCTGTGATAACATCTGTTCCGTGCATTTCTTCTCGTGGCTGGGTCTCCAGAGCACTTCCTAATTACTTCCACAGATCATTCCCAAGTTGCCAGCATGTCTTCGTGGTTCTCAAACCAAACCAATGCGTTGAAATCAAGGAACAACCCTGCGTATGATTACTGGGTAGCAGCATTCCAGCCATTATATTGGCTCACCTGCTGATAGTGGTTGAGCCACTTGTCCACGTCATCGCCAGGCTCTCCTGTGAAGGTCCGCAGCTCCCAGTAGTGGTGCACAGATGCCCTTGGAGAAGGCTGCTAGTAGTCTCCATCCAAGCTCATCTTTTGGGGTAGTGGTGCTAGGCTGGCAAGTTGGAAGCTGTGGCCAAGCTCGTGCTGTTGTGCTGCTGTCGTTAGTGGACTGCATTCCTCTGGAATCACTTGGTATTGGCTTACCCAGTACCTCCACCATGTCTGTGACGGTGAATTGCGTTTATTTAGCGGATAGGAGATGATTGCTTAAGGTAAGGCATCTGTGGAACCGCACGCATTACAGTCCCACTTCCTCTTCTTCTTCTTCCTTCGGTTAGAACATTTGAATATGTCTGCAGTCTCAAAAAGACAGGAAATGATGGCATCTTTGCCCTGTGCGTCTACTGCACGTGGCCTCTCAGGTGTCAGCGGCATAGCATAGTCTACTGCAGCTGCCACAGGGTGCCACGATAAGCCCTTTCACTGCCACGACACTCGGCTTTTGGCCAGGGCTTTGCCCTCTTGGCTTCTTCACTGTGTAACTTCCAGCATGCTAGTGGAGAAGAAAAGAGAGAGACAGCCGGGTATCGGTGCTATAACTCCACTTATAGGTGAAGGATTAAAAAAAATTTTTTGTGGCATGAACGACAGAAAGCTGGGCTAGTTGGTAAGGATTCATTATGCAAGAAAGAGGTGAGGCGTGCAGACAGGACGCAACACTCACAGACTCAACACTTGCCCTCTTGCGTCCTGTCTGCACGCCTCACCTCTTTTTTGCATATTGTGGCACGAGATTCATGGGACGGTGTACTTTAACAGTGAGGCCATTCTATGATTTGTTAGAAATGCGTTTCAGGGCCCCTTTAAAGTGAGTTGAGTACTGGTCAGACATTTCCCCGACCAGAAGCGATAATAACGGCAAACTTGTAAACACAAGCGCAGGAGCAAACAAAGAGGATCGATACATTCGAATTTCAGGATTGCGTGTGATTGGTGAACGAGATAAAACAAGAAGCACAAACAGGCGGCAGTTTCACTGGCTATATTTGGCTATTCTTGATGTCGAAAATTGCGCTGCACATAATTTTGGCACCTCGAAAATAAGAGTTCTGCAGTTCTCGCACCTTGCAGTAGATGGCGCTGCCAACCTTCTTGAAATCATTCATGTGGCTAATACATGGGTAATTTTTAAACATATATATATATATATATATATATATATATTATTTTCTTTACAAATTTAAGGGTGCAGCTACTACATGAATGCAGCCACTGAATGCATAATATGGTAAACTGTTTCAGTGAACATTCAGTTGTATTGAAGACCGTGCCATAGAGACAGTCGTTTTTCAGGCACTGAATTGTTGGTGGCTGTTTACATCACTGTGTGATGATCAATGGTAACCTAATTATCTGTTTTCTGGTATATAATTCTAGATTAGAAGTCATGCTGGTGGGTAAAAGTTGAAAAGACATTGCTTGTCAAAGGACTATCCCATGTTGTTTCTTATCATTGTTCATGTTGCACTATATTTCCAAAATTAAAAATGTCCTTATTTCATTAATTGCTTCAGAGCGCACATTGCCATTGTGAACTTTAAAAATAGTTGACATTCAAGGCTCGTCAAAATATTGCCACTAGCACCAGTTTCAATATATTTTCCTAAAATAAATCTCTTACAAAACATCCTGGTGTCTGCTCCCTGCTATTTCACCCAGCAGTTCACAAGGAAGGCTTTAGGGCAAAATGATGCATGGTATGCTGCTGCATCTTTCCACAAGTTTGGAGAAATATCTTTTTGAAACTGGTGCCGCTCTCAAAGCTCCTATTGTCTTGATGCCTTGAGCACAGACTGATTTATTTCTGCAGTTGCTGCGTGTTTATGAAGATATTAAACATTGTTTGAGTAATTGACTATCGCACATTTGTCGATACTTGTTGCACTTAACGTTGTGTTGCCAAATAAAAACAACCTCTACTGCACTGTCTTAAAAAAAAATATTTCTCACTAAGCATATGTACTTTATTGCTTATGTTGCTGTGATGTGGTCATACATACACTCACGAAATAAAGAGTAATCAATCAATCAGTCTATCAATCAGTATTCATTACGAATACAACAGCACTAATGCAAAGGGGAATAGTATGCAGAAGGCAGAACTGTTGGAAAACTTTGACAAATGGTTTTCTTAATTTCTCACTAACCATGGTAATTGACTTGCAGGTCCATGCTTCTCCCTACCGTGTCCACATGGCCTTCCTTGGCGCAAGCACCATGGCATCGACTTCAGCCTTCGAGGAAGTGTGCGTAACGCCGCGTGAGTGGAAGCAGAAAGGTCCATCATGCCTCAGTAGGTGGCATCTGTGACAGTCCCTCACTTGAGCAAAAGTGGAGTGCTTTTTGTGTTTATAAGAACTTTGCCATGCAACATTCGGGGGGAAAAGAACATGCAACTGGCCTCTACCCTGCCCCATGCTGACTCATCCCAGAATGAAAGTTGCGCAACAAGTACAGCTGTGGAGTCAAGCCACCCAAGAAGTATGTTGCGCGCATTGTCATCTGATGAAGCGGACAGTCCCATGGCAGACGGCTTGCAGAGAGCAGACGACCTACAGTCCCGATGTGGCGAGAATCGTAGAGCAAGTACATCCACGGAGATAAATCTCAAGCAGATGATCCACACCTTTTGTTCATTTCATACAACGTCGTGAATCGTCGCCTCATCAAGACAGCCCCCAGGCAGACACTCCACAGAGTCGGGCAGATATTATACATCGGAAGCTACACGCTCTCCGCCAACCAGTTCTGCAATGTGCCGTGGAAGCAAGCAGCCTCGGCACATGGTAGACCTGGTACTGTGGCACCATTCAGTTGCTTCAAGAAAAAAAAGAAAAACTATGAGCCATACCAGCACCAAGACCGATGTGGGCATCTGCTCTGTCAATGCATTCTGCTAATTTTTTTTAGAATGTTCTCACAGTGGCAAACGCTCACGTGAGCAGCCCCAAGGCACAGTAGCTCGAGGGTCCAACAGCTTTTGCATTGTGAGTTGCTCCTAGGTGCACCCTGTCCTTTTGGAGTTTGTAGGTGGCCCTGATGAAACGACACGCATTCCAGAGCAGTGTGTGCATTTGACAGAAAGCCACCCAAGCGTCCTGCTGCAGGTGCACATGGCTTTGCCCAATGCTGGTTCTACCTGCCGGTGATGTTGTGAGAAAAGTGTTCTGTGTGTTTTTATCGCTGGTGATCGATGAGCAAAAGGCCCGCCAATTGGCACAGGGCATTTTAGCCACAACTCGTGCGAGTAAGGGACATTGATAAATTTTTCAAGCAGTTAGAAATGAAGCAACAGCTGCTGGCATGCATTCACAGACCATACCTGCTTAGTTTACCTAGAAAAGTTCTATTTTCTGTTTCCACGTTATGTGCACCTAAGCTGCAGATGCCGTTCATCATCGTTTGACTGTGTGGTGCACAGTTGGCTTAAACATCTTGTTCCACTCTTGTGAAGAAGTAGGCAGCCAATCTTGAAACTGTAGTTGTGCAGAAGAGAAGGACCCTGTGCCTTTTTGTGGACGTCTTGCCAACATTTTACATATATGACAAGGTAAAGTCCTCACAACATGTCTCTCTGCGTGTTTGTGTTTCTCCTAGTATGTAAATACTGATGCCAACTCTTTCTCGTCCTAAAGCAAGTGGGAAAGTTGCTTTTACACGTGACGCCCAGAATTATTTTAGAAACTGTGCATGTAGTCACTGCAGGGCTGCTAGCTTGGGTTTTCATGAAAAATATGTATGAAATGATTGCAGCATATAAGATCGAAAATTATCGAATAAGAACTGTTTGTCTGCTATTTATTGTGCTTGATGGAAATTTCCGTCCAGTCTGGAATCTTTCTTGTTGGGTGATTCCAAGGTGATGCTTGTATTTTTCTGCCATCGTGCCGAAGCAGTCCCGAAGTCAGGGGAAGGTGTAAATTTTTCAAAAAGCAATGTCGGTGATTTGTCTGCCACATTTCTCCTGTGTTCACTGTGCATTTACTTTTATAGGGTTGTTTTCTTTTTCTTTTTTTTTTTTTTTTTTTTTTTTTACTATTCTTAAGCAAGCTGTCAATTTTATGCCACTTTGTACAGATGCCACTGAAGAGGCATTTTCCCAATGTCCACTTTCTCGGAGTTTGTGGTTTCACCTAATTTATAATTCCTTTTCATTGTTCTGTGTTGACTCCAGGAGTCCCTTAGAAATAGAGAATCGTTAACATTGGCTCGTGTTATGTGCAATTTTTTTGTGTGTGATGTCCTTGTACAGTACAAGTGCTTGGATTCCATTGTGCACATTGTAATCGCCTATTCAACTGTTTCTTAATGCCTGTTCTGTGTTGCAGTGAAGTGCACAAGAGCCTTAATTCATGCCATTTGTGTGAAAGAGAGCAAAACAACCAGAGCTCTCAAATTTGTGGCACCAGTTTCACCAGATAGTACCAGTGTAAATTATTTTCTTACTGGTCTTGCAGTGCGACTTGCTTTGACTGGGAAAGTGTTACAATTGCTGAAAAAGGTTTGAGTTTGGGCTTTTCAAGAGGACAAGTTTTTATTCGAGGGCATATGCCCCCCTGGACACGTCTGGTATTGTGCCTGCAACCTATCTGCAGGTGCTGCCACCTGGAGTGCAGTTGAATCTTGTGCCTTTAGAGCAGTGGTGTTCCATGCTATGACGAATTTTTTTCGTGTATACAGAAAGATTTATTTTGCTCGCTTTTCCCCTTCAGGGTTGTGAGATATGTTCTTCTAAATTGTAGGCATAATTTGTATGGCTTACTTACTGTCTGCATCACGTTTTTTCTTGATATGTGCAGTCTTTGCCAAAGGTTTCTAAGCCAACTAATGAGAGACAGGAACTGCCACAAGAGGGACACTTAGCAGTGCTCCTTTAGCAAATCTTGTGCTCAGTAACCCATGAAAGTCAGGACCACTATACCTTTCGATCTCCAGGGCTTTGAAGAAGTGTTCGTAGCAGCATTTGAATGTTTGAAGGATACTGTATTTAAACATAGCCCTTGTTGTGCCTATCAACATTTCGCTGCCGTTACATTGCACTGTTAATTATGGCAATGTGTAAAAAATATTCTGCATTTGGCATCAGTAGCATTCGAGTATATATAAGACAGATTGCATTTTAATTTTGAAGTTACTGCACTCAAATTTGGAAATGTACAATGCACATAAGTCTCCGATAGAATGTTCAACTAATTAGCTGTGTGCCTATGGTGTCCCTAAGATTGGTAGAACTGTTCTTGAAAAAATAAAGCACTTCGCATGAAAGCTTACCTAGGTGTTGCATCAAAAGCACAACACTGGGACCGCCAGCATACCTTCAGTTTGTCAAGAGGAGTGGACAGTTGTCATAACCTGCCATAGGCACGCCTGGCTCCTGTGAACCATATTGTTTTCTTCACTCTACTTTCTATCAGAATGGAGGAAATTTATTATGAAATTTTAATGCTTTCGATTAGAGTGGTTGATTCCCTCCACAGTTTTCACGTCTCCCCATGGTCCTTTAATGGTCCTCAGATGTTGTCGGGTAATTCTTCAAAGAAGGAAAAAAAAGCTTGACGTGGAAATATGAGCTTAGTCATTCGACGTTTTGTACATGCTGGAACTGTGAAAGAAAGAGTGTACAAGGAAAACGCATAAACAGGACGAGCGCCGACTTCAACTGATAATTTATTATGACAGCACAGTTTATGCCAAAAACAAGAGGGAAAGGGATGAGGCAAGTGAGAGGAGAAAATTATGTCTAAACAAATGAGTCGTGCATTTTTTTATACAGCTGCCAAGTCTCAATTAATATAACCTTTTTTTTTTCTCTATGCCACTGAGGAAGTGCTCACACATTTATTCATTTTATTATTGATTCCGAAGGCTGGAAAGATTTCCTTTTACTTAGTCAATAAAAGAACACCGATTAGATTGTCATGTTATTTAGCGAGAACCGTTATTGGCTTTAGTGGTAACTTATTTATCCTAAGGGAAAGCATGTATATTGAGTCATGTGTTGCACCAGTTCTAAACAAGATTTTTTTAGCCCAGTGTGATGAGGGTACAATAACGTGCCCTCAAGGAACAAAAGTATCCAGGGTTTTGTTCATAGATAAATATCATGTGGTAGCGAAACCGATCGAGCCTTAGCAAAGGGACAGCATTGTTGGCGTTGTGCTGGACATTTTGCATGCTTGTTCAAAAGGCCATCACTTCACCCATGAATCGCCAGAGGTTGACGCCCTACAGTAGCTTCTTAATGTGTCTTACAATTTAATGGAGCCGTGCTGCAGATATGGGCCATGGTTGAAAAAATAAATTTTGAAATACGATTCTGCTTATTCTAGATTGATCAAAAAGGAAATGAAATCGCTGTCAGCGCCTGTCCTCTTTGTGCGTGTTCTTTGTCTCGTCTTTCGTTTGCACAGCCAGCGTGCATGAAAAAAGCCTTGTGAAGATTCCATTTTCTCTCAAGATTTGCCACAGAGCTCTCTAAGAAGGGGAACTTCCCTGTATGGAACATCACTGCCTCATCTAAGCTGTTATCTGAGAGAGAGAGAGAGAGAACTTGCATGTTATTAGTGTATAAAGCAGTGCCTGCCAATGAAGTCTTTCAATAGGAACATAGTGTTAGAATTGCCTTTCAAAACCAGCAGTGCATACTGCCCAGAAACTGACTGCATCCTGTGATGTAGTGATCGCGCCAGACCAGATGTGGACTCTAGTTGAGACCATGCAAAGTCATGTTCCACAACATACACACACATTGTTGACCTGATCCTACTGCCACGTTAAACCGTTTCTGATACTTATTTGGCATGACTGGCATTTCATCGTTTGATGACATTGAAAAGGCACCAGTTACAGTGGCATCATACAAAAGCACTTGCTAGAAGACTCATCAGCCTTCAACCAAATAATTTGCATCTCCAAATTGAAAACCAATTGAAATTGAAAGATTGCCTGTGAGAAAACGTATGAGGGAAGCTTACTCAGTCACTGGGCATATCCTTCATTGATCCTTCTCTGAGATGCTTCCACCATTTTGTGATAAAGTGTGCAGCGCAATACCTCATCGAAACAGCAGGCGTTCTGCCTGCTGGATTAGGTAATCAGCATGCACTGAAATTAAGCGAGATCACTGAGAGTGATCAATCCAGAATATGGTCTTAAGGCAGCAATGAGCAAGAAAATGATTCCTGTTGCTGTCAGGTGTAAACTCCAAGCAACCCATACCTTTAGCTGAGGTATGAGACATTGATGACATTTTTTTTTTTTTTTGTCCCTGAGGCATTGTGGGTGTGTTTGGGGAGAGCTGTTAGGCAGCATTTCAGTCAGTCATTGTAGTTAGTTTGATACTTCAGATGAGCGGCTCATCTTGACCGCTGTTCATAAGAGCCTGCCATGTACAATGTGGCATGGTGACTGTCACAGATGACCTCTCTTAAATGCAAGTTAGAATAAACTACTTGTTCAGACAAGAAAGCTGCTACTATAACTGAATGCACAAGTAACACACGGGCCAATTGTCATAATGGGTCATTGTAGTATCGATGAGGTTAAACATTTAAAGTTGTGAAGGTGAGGCCTCGCACAACTGAAGCAACTTTACACTGAAAGTCTGGGGTCTAACTAGGCAGTCGGAATTGTTTCGTGTATTGTCAGCATTGAAGCCACATCAGGACTTCAGTCAAGATGCCAATTAATTGGAAGCAGTTTCTTTACATTCCTTAATTTGTGAAGGATTGAAGATGCACTTTGTTCCATCTCAGTTTAATATTATCTTCTGCTTTGTTTGTGAATCGGCTGTAGTTGTGGAGTGTTTCGTGTGAACTTCTTGCTTCAAGGAACAGCAGGGAGGTTGGACTCTTTAGACGGGCAGGTATTGGCCCTAACACCCTTGATGTTGTAATCACTAGTGACTTGTTCTTAGAAGTGCAAAATATGTGCATTTTTTTTTCGCTCTTGCATAGACGGGAGTTTTTTACGATCTTGCTTCACAACGTAACCTAAGCGGTGACTCACTACATTACCCTGTCTTGCGCTGCTGCTGTTGATGATGCCTTATTTAATGATTCCAGTGATTTTTTTTATGTGGCAGTTGTTCTCTATGTGAGCCCTGTTTCTTTCTTTTTTTTTTTTTTGCCCTCGTTTTTCATGTCGCAAAGGCAGCTGTTCATCAAGGGCAGCATTTTCATGAACCTATTTTTTCAGTCATGAAGCTTTTTGAATAATCGTGTTAATAAGTGCATTGCTAATATTGCCTTGTCATACAGATTGTGTCAAAACACAAACATTTTGAATGTTAAATAATACTTGAATAAAAGAATGTTCACAAAAAATCAACTTATCATTGTCTTATGGGGTAAGATGACAGCACTGATACTGAGAAAACACGGGGAAGGTGGGAGATGGAAATTCAAGACGAGCAAAATGAGAACAAGGTAAAAGCGGGAGCCAACGTTTCAACAAGTGGACTTGTTTTTTTCATGGCCTTGAAAAAGACAAGTCCGCTTGGCGAAGCGATGGCTCTCGCTTTTACCTTGTTCTCGTTTTGCTCATCGTCTAGCACTGGTACAGGTAGCGTCATCAACGCTGCATTAAGAAATGGAGGGACCAGGGATTATAGTCTAACATTTTTCCCACGTCACCTTCACTTCAACAAAAAAAATGTAGAAAATTGCCCCACTGTCTTGCAACGAAATTTTAGTACATATTTGTTCCATAACTGCAGGTATTTTGTTTAGTGAGGCTCCACCTCAATTCATGTGCAGTATGATTATTTCTAAACATGCAATAGTAAGTGAAATGTAACCCTTCTAACGCAAAATGCATAAGTATGAGAAACAATGTTAACAGCACCAAATCGATTCATTATTGTGATACGTTAGTTGCAAAGAAAAGAAAACCTTGGTTAGCCCTAGACGAGTACGACTTCCTTCAACAAATTTGATACAGTACTGAAGACGGCCCACGTTTTGTTGCTGAAAGAGCAATAAAATCACACTCGCAACATGATACACCACACGGTGACAAACTGTATGTGTTTGCAATGTATAACACTCACCGATGTGTGCAGCAAATACTGAACACTCGACCGAAGCCCCAAGGAAATCTTATGGGTTCTCCTCGAAGGAGCCTTCTGGTACGGCACGCGCGCAATGGTGGTGCTTTTGCGTCACGTACACTCAAGCCATGCTGTGCACACAGCACTCTTGCAGCACACAAATGCAGCACTAGCGTGAACGTTGAAATGCTCTTGCAGCACTAGCGTGAACGTTGAGATTCCTGTGAAAAGTAAGGCGCATTATATGTTCAAACACTCCATGGTCCTCGTCGCAGCGCGTTGGTTGAGAGATGGTTGACCACCACTGGGTGACGTAAGCAGAACATCATTTCGAGGGCCATGGCATTGCGCTCGCTGCAGCCTCCCAGTTTTGGTTTCATGCACTCTGATAACTGAAATGTGGGATAATCGCATTTTTCCAGATCCAAAATTTGATTGATATGGCTTGTACAGAGAATTTGCTTCAATTCCCCTATGATGATAAGCTCGCTGAAACAAAGTTTAAAAGTTATTTTTTCAAATAGCAACTAATTACCATGTATCACCCATCATGTTGTGACCCATCATGTCATGATCATGATTTTTAAATATTAGTCATCGTTTGAACATCCTGTATATATGTATATATATTGACCGAGAATACGGCCCCTGAACTCGCCAATATTTATTGACCGTATTCTTGGTCCATATATACCGTATACAGGGTGTTTCTTGGAAGACTTTAAATGATAGAGAATTTTAGAATAGGGCGCCAAAAGTTTGGGGCCGCAAAGAGCTTTGCGGGTGTGCAGAAGTTGTGTTTTAGAATAGGGCTAGGGCTTTGCGTTTGCAGATAGTGTCTTGCGCTTGCAGCGCCGCTACGACGTCAAAGAAAAGGTATTATAAATAATTGAATAAAATATACCATTTTGTGATAAGGGTAATTTTGAAATTCGTGTTTCTGTATTTAATTACAATGTGGAGGTTATTCTCTTAGCAGCAAAGCAATTAGTTGCACTTCGTTTTGAGTAACCAACTTTACGTGCCTTCACTAGCCAAGTTAAGCCATGTTAGGACTGCGAGCCATGAAATCGACAATCAAATTGGGAATCAGCGGCGTCTAGTGAATCAATGTTCATAACACACGCTAGTTGAGAAAAAAACAATAACCGCAGTCATTTCTCCTAGCTTGCGAACTTTACACGTTACCACGAATTGCGCCCAGTTTGGTGCTAGGTTGGAGCCGTCGCTTCGACGGGCACTGCCACGTTTGTTGATGCAAGGCTTTTGGGGCAGCTTTTGGGGCTCTCGCTAAAGGGTGAAATAGCGTGCCTGACGCAAAACTCAAATGCAGTTTGCGTCTCGTCACATGTGCAGTGGTTTCGACGCTACTTGTTTGGTGTCCCTCTTCTAAAACTCTCTAATACTTGAAGATTGCCCTGTGTATACCTACTCCATAGGTACACATAGGGACTCATGTATACCTACGGAGTGCACCGTGTCGCGTGTTACAGACAGACGGGCGAACAGATTTCCGAGGGAAGTATGGGGGCCATATGTATATCTGAGTATCTAACCGTTTTACCGCCAGCCTGGGTAATTATGTAGTACATATATAGGTTAGAGCATCAGGTGGCTGAGCTAAGAGAGCAGGGTCCAATATGAACCGTCGGATCAACTTGAGCCAGAGTATGTGGCACTGTGGACCCGTGCCGCTCTTCAACGAACCTCTTTCATGTTGGCATGTGTCGCTGTAGATATGGGACTGGGTATGTACCACCCTTCAATGACACTCATTGGTGCTGACTTGGAGCACCGAATATATGTGCCCATCACTTCGTGCTGACCTTCAGTGCATGAACCTCCTTGATGCTAAGTTGGGTCACGGGTAAGTGCAAGTAGGACATGTGTGCTGCTTTTCTATGAACGTCTGTGACGTCAACTTGAGTAACTATCAGCTATGTGCCACTGGGAATGTGCCGGTTTACAATGACAAAAAAAAAGGTCCCTTAAAGGGACACTAAAGCCAAATATTCAGTCAAGCTGAAGTGATAGCTTAGTGCTCGAAAATCTCTAAGGTGTCAATATTATCGCAACAGAGCCTTAATAATCGCGAAATTAGGTAAATGCGCGACATGATTAGAGACTCCCCCGGGACATTCAAGCACTTGCCCAGTGGCAAAAGCCCTCCTCAGTTAAATTCTGTCACTAGTAGTCAACCATTCATCGCAAAAAACATCCTCGTATTGCATTATAAGACGAAATAAAATGCTACTTGTCCAGTTCCATTTCATGTCTAGACAAAAGAACTCATTCAAATTACCCTTGCCAACAACGCGGGCGGTCGAACGGTTTCGTTTTCTCTCAACTGCGCGCCGCCCACGCTTTCACGTTTCAGTAGTTATCGCGTAGTGCTGCACTTGTTTTAATGGCTCGCGAAACTCGCACAAACTGCAAGTAGCAGAGTATTTAACTTCCATGTGATGTCACAAGATGCCCAAACAGTCTACACCACTTGGCCAAAAAGCAGCTGCAGCGGAGAATCTGCCGCTCCGACTTTATCTGTCTTGGCTTGGTACCGCCGTCTGTCAGACACCGTTTCACTCACCGACGGCAGCAACGGGCGGTGATGGCGTATGCAATGTCACCACTCCTACGGTGGGATGGCAGGAGATTTGAATTTCAAGAAAGGTATTTGGACCCTTCAGATGCAATTTTCTTGTAAACTAAGTCTTTTCTTGGCATAATACGAGTGTTGCGAGGTTTCTGGAATGGTATTTAAACAGTCCACGTCTACTTAGTATTAGCCTTTAGTGTCCCTTTAAGTTTATCCGATGTCAAATGGAATTGAACCCACGTCGCGAGGGTCCCACAAAGACGGCAACCTAAAGCAATAAAAGGCAGCGCCACAAATGTGCTGGGTATGTACCGCTTTCAATGAACGCCTTCCATGACAGCACTTTAGCGAGCTGCGCCTTGAATGCACTGCTGCTCTTCAACGAACCCCTCACCAACTTGGGTCACTATAGGAATATGTGCCACCAAGTGTGCGGCAAGTGAGGGAACAAAATGTCGGCGTTCGCAGGCACTGGCACCCCGCACTGAATTCTCATCTCGGAGGCCACTTGCGAACTCTGCGGCAATGCCTCTAGCTGGCACAACATGTCCAAAAATAAGCGCAAGAGAGTAGCAGTTACCGCATGCCGCATTTCTCAGCGTTCACACGCCCCCGGCGTGCCATGCGTTTCGGATGCCAAGCGCATAGAGTGCGCGAGAATGAAGAATCCCGCTGCAGTACATGCTTTCTATATGCATAACTCGTTTCGACAGTGGCAGTGTGCTGTGTAGCTATGTTGATTCGATGCGAAACGCATTACCCTCGACAGTCGTCGTGAGATGGGTTATTCTGCTGCAATGTCTTTTTCATTACTTTTTCGGCAGGAGCTGCCGACTTCGCTATGTATGTATGTATGTATGTATGTATGTATGTATGCGTGTGTGTGTGTGTTTATATGTGTACGTTGCGAACTTAAATTTTAGCTGATAGGCTGAGAAGCGATAGAACAGATACAATACTTTGAACAGAGATTTTCGAAAATATTGTTTACACTTTCCACACGATGAAAGTAACTGTGTTTCTTATATGTAACTTTCCTTTATTCCAGGCGAGCCAGTGTGAGCGTGTTTTTGTGTAGATTTCTGTTTGTTCATTGAAGTTTTCTCACGCCATGGCAATTGTGCTGTGTGCAGTGATGGCATGTACAGTGCTCACGGAATGAAACGCGACACGGAGCATTTAGTAGAACCCTGCATACGTGCAAAGTACGCGAGAGCACCATGTCATGTCGCAAGGAATTTGTCACCAAAGGTGACGAGGACTCCAATATAAGTATACGCGCCAAAATTACGTCGATGTGAGACGAACTACAGCCGGTGGAAACGAAAGTATGCGCACTACTTAGCCCTAAATTGATGCGTTTCATTCCGTGAGCACTGTACACGTGTTTCACGTAACTTGAACAAAGTATTTTAAAAAAGTGGTTAACTAACGACATATGGTTTACCGTCATGTGGTGCTCCTTAAGATATTTTTTTATGTGCACTTCATTAGTTTACTAATTATGCAATTTCTTAAATATTCATTTTAGGGCCATGTGTACTTAGTTACATTGTAGAGGGCATTTCAAAATGACCGACCCAATTTTTGTGGCAACGTACATGCTGCGTGGTGATTTTTTTCAGCGTTTAAGAAAGCCCGCGAAATGTGAACTTGAAGAAAAGAGCGCTAAGAAGACGCGGACTAAGTGACGCTTACCGAAAAAGAGATAGCTTTTCTAATGAGATAGGGAGGTCGTGATGTCACGATGGGCCATTCAAGGTTGTATCTATTTAAAGTCCTGTTTCTTCAAAAAAAAACATTTAGTTGGAGGTAGCGCCTTGTCCGTCGTACATGTCCTTCTTTTAGTCCACGTCTTCTTAGCGCTCTTTTCTTCAAGTATGCAAAACCAACTCACCCACACCAAGCTTCTGCTGCGAAATGTGAAATAAAAACACGTGAGTGCGCTCGCGCGCTATCGCATTGCAGCGCGCTCAACCGTGCATCGAGCCTATCGCTCATCAGGGCCGGCGGCGCTTCCTTTCCGTGTGGCTGCGTCAAAGACGCTGACGCACGGTGATGCCGATGCCTGAGCCGCTCACTTCGCCACGGTCCGCGCGCTCGGTTCTTTCGCACGAAGCGCCGTTGAGAGCGCTGCAATACGGTAGCGCATATAAGTGCAGTCACGTGGTTTTATCTCATATTTCGCGGACTTTTTTCAAACGGCGGAAAAAATCTCCACGCAGCTTATGTACGTTGCAACAAAAAATTGGATCGGTCATTTTCGAATGCCCTCTACAACGCCCGCACAATGCCCGCACACAGAAGCAGTCCGCTAGACCTTGAAAAAAATTCCGCAAGGTGAATTATTCCTGCATGCACTATCAATGAAATTGGGCAAAACTGGCACATCAGCAGAAGATGCAGGGATCGATAGGCACCGACTATGGGAGGGGGCGGGGGGGGGGGGGGGTTCTCTGGTGCCCGAGCCCCCTCCCACGTTTTCTGGGGGTGGGGGGCGCAGAGCCCACCCCCTCCCCTAAAGTGTCATTGCCAGAGTTCTGTTACCGACGTCAGTTGAGGTTTCCTTTGAGTTGCCTTTGCTTTTTCACTTAAAATTTTATTGTAGCTAAAAGCTTACAGTATCATTGTTGACGCAGACGTGCACGGCTATTAATTCATACTTTCACTTTATTTCTGCAAATCCTGACAATAGTAGGATAAGTGCATTAGAAGCACCAGCGGCGCGGCTACATCATCCATATTTTGTCACTTCAATTTATTTTTTTAATTTCCACTCTAAACACCATGCACAGACAAGATATTAAAATATATATATAGGATAAAGTTTATTATAATTTTTAAAGAGAAAGAGGTAGCCAACTAACCACTATTTCTAATGGTATGGATAGCCTATGCCCTGACAGCCACAAACATCCGATAGATGTGCCGGATTGATCCAAACATCCAGCAAAATATGGGGTGTCCTATGGACATCCTTTAAATGCACACAAATCTAAGGAACATACAATGGCATTAAAGTTTTGGAGCTCTGTTGAACATCCATTTAGTTCATTCATCAGACGTACAGCAGACAAAATGTTGGATGTCCATAGAACGTCTCCAAAAACAGTACTTCAGACGTACGTACATTGCACCTCCATAAAGTTTATAGTTTAAGTGTGCATTGTAGGCCCTCCAAAACTTTCGCATTGTATACGCCCTTCTATGATTTGGCATGGACGATGCTACGCAGTTGGTGCAACTATATCGTGCTGTATCATCAGTTCACATGTACTAATGGCTGTCCCGGACATCCCATTCTTTTGCTGGACATCAATCGATCGGTTCTACTGATATGTTGCTTTATGTACGTTCTCCTCGCTTCGAATTGCGTTGCGCGCTTTTTTAACCCTGGAAAAAAGCCTGCAGACTTCAGCGACCTCTTCGGCAGAGTCTTGTATCAACGGCGTGTGAGGTGCACGCGAATTATACGTGTCTCAGTACTGCTTCTCTTTCTAGTAAGCAATGCTAACGACTCATGAAAAAAAACTGTTCTAATAATTTACAATATTTATGAAGAATGGAAACATCGCCATTTGCGTGCAGAGGTCACAAATTTATGTAATTCACTCAGTAACCGAAATGAAGGCAAGCCGGATTCACTCGTAATCAAAATCAATAGCAGTCATGCGCAGCAGGACCCACAGCAAAAAAAATACCAACCCTTCCCCTACTGGAGAATGGGGGTAAGCGAAGCTTGTCCTGCGTGCACCCAATTAACCTTCGTCACGGTTAAGTAACCCAAAGGTAACGGTGCTGGGTTGCTTCACGGGCGAGCCCTCGCCGCTTCTCGTCGAACGCTGCCCATTCCTCGGGGAACGCACAACGCGTGGCCGTCCCATCCGTTTTCCGAGAATGAACTGAACGGGAACGAAGCCGGCGCGTGCGCGCGATACCCTTTCCTGCCTTTCGCCTCCCCAGCGGAAGCGAAACGGCTCTGATTGTTCGCGCGCGTGGCGTGAGCGCGCGCCTATGCAGCTGGAATCCTTGCTAATGGCTCGCGCTCCGGCGCCGGCGCAGCTCTCAACTCGTCAAACCGCCCTTTCCCGCAGCTGCTCTGCTCTGGGAGCAACTAGTGTATTTTTTTTTTTCGTGACCACGACAGCGCCACTTGTGAGCCAATACAAGCTTAGCTTGAAAAAGAGAGGCTGAAGTTTTGCCGGGAAGGTGAAGCAGTGTTAGTGATGGCGAAGCATATAAGGCAATTAATTACACGAAGGAAGATTCCTACATTGAGAGACGCCAGATTCTTGGTGGTGTGAGAGGGCACGGGCTATGAAAATGAACTGTCTCCTACCGGGCACCTGGCAGTGAGGCGAGCAACCTATATCAAGCCTCCCAGAATTTGCCCAACACATACCGGGACACTCTAGACCTTTACAGACTAGGGCGCTTGCAATATCACCCTCCTCCCAAATCCTTCTCCAGGAATGAAGCCGCATCCCTGAGACGGCTTCAAACCAACTCGTATCCGAACCTCCTCCTCCTCAACAAGCTCTCCCCAACCTTATATCCCACCACCTGCCCAGGCTGCGGTGCACCACCGACGAAGTTCCACGTCACGATTGAGTGCCAAAAACTACCTAAGGATATCCCTCTTCTACAATCCCTCCAACCAACATATGCGCAGTGGGAGGCGATCCTCCGTCGCTCCGAGCCTCAGGTCTGGCTGGCCCTGATACGATGAGCACAAGCGGAAGCGACAGCCACTGGGGCCCTGGACTGAGGGCCCCAACCACATAATTCCTTTCACTTTATAATGAAGTTTCTTCTCTCTCTCTCTCTCCTACCATGAGGGCTTGCAAATGCTCATAAGGCCGCCACTTGAGTGAACAATTCTTCGAGGTCACATGGTTTCTTCAAGTGCAACTGTTATTAAAGGTAATATATTGCCACGTGCGTTTATTTCTGCTTTACTGTTCACGCGTGTTATCAATTTTTTGTCTACGCGCAGCAACGCGCGCGGCGTCGCTGGACGCGTCTCGATCATTAACGCGTATCGAATATTTCGCGACACAAGGCATAAAGGTATATATACCTATTTCAGTATTACCTGTTCTATCAAAAACTTTTGAATGCGTTATTAATTCAAGGATGGCCAATGTTCTCCATAAATACAATGTCATTGCTGATTCACAGTATGGGTTTATAAAAAATAGGTCCACGGAACAAGCGCTATTAGTTAAAGACAAAATAATAGATAACATTGAAGGTAAAAAATATACACTTGGTCTATTTTTAGATTTTCGCAAGGCCTTTGATACTCTCCTTAAGAAGCTTTGTGGCTACAGGGTTCGCGGTATTGCGCTGAACCTGTTGAAAAGTTACCTGAGTAATAGGTCCCAATACGTACGAACAAATAACATCTCCTCTGATACACAGACAATAATGCATGGTGTCCCGCAGGGATCAATACTAGGGCCTTTATTATTCATTACATATATCAATGACCTAGCCGATATATATAATTCTCCAGATCTGGTAATGTGCGCTGACGACACAAATCTTTTCTTTTCCTCCCGCTCATTACTCACCCTTCAATGTATGGTTAACACTTATTTACTGAACCTTCGTGATTGGTTACATGTAAATAAGCTTAGTTTAAATATAAATAAAACAAAATATATTCTTTTCAAGCTGATCAACACCGTGGAACGTTATTCTATACAGATTTATTATGATAATATACAAATCAGTCAGGTTTCTTCTCAAAAATTCCTCGGTGTATGGTTTAATGAAAATCTCTCTTGGTCTGTTCATGTCTCAAAACTTGCTTTGAACTAAGCAAAATTGTTGGTCTGCTCTTTAGGATTTCTAAACTCTTACCTGTTTGGTTAAAGGTGTCCATGTATAACGCACTGTTTTTCTCAAAACTGTCATATTGTAATCTTGTATGGGGTACGACTACTTCTTCAAATTACCATAAACTACTACTGCTACAAAAAAGAGCCTTGCGTGCTATTGAGGGCTATTGCAGCGCACCACATAAATTATGTACACAACCCTTGTTTGCTGAACATAGCATACTACAAGCTGAACAAGTGTATTATCTACGGCTGTTACAATACATTCATAGAAACAGTTTGTACTCTATTGCTGACAGTACTATAAATTACAACCTTCGTGAGGTAAAACTACGTGTACAGCGAACACGCACAAATTATGGTAAACAAAAGCTAAATTTTCAAGTACCCAACGCCCTCAACAAATTTCCCTTTAGAGATTATTTCTTTTTATCTAAAAATGTGTTCAAGAAAAACACGAAACGACGTTTGATTGAAGGTGAAATTCAAATGTAAGAAAATGCATCTACCGTCTCTTTATACATATGTTTCTTTCTATTTTTGTTGCGGACAAGCAACAATAGTTTGCTGCAATTCCATGTTTTCATGTCTTAATTCACCAGCCATGTACGCATTGTATTTGTACGTGTATAACTTTGTGTGCTTGCATATTACCTTGCACATGTTTGTATTTTTGTCGAATTAAGTTTCACTGTTCGCATTGTAGCGTTGTTTTGACATATTTGTCGCGCCTTCTATTTATATATATATATATATATATATATATATATATATATATATATATATATATATATATATTTTGCATTTATATTGTTACTGCCAACTGTATGGGTGCCGGGGCCTCGTCAGGCCTTACCGCCTTTTGTCCCGGTCCCCTCTTTTCCTTGAAAAGAAGAATAAACTTCACTTCACTTCACTACGGGACTACTGCTTGCGCTGGCTCAGTCCAACGAACGCCGTACGTGCGCTAGCTGTTTTCGCTGCGACCGAGTTGTTCGTTCGCTTGCTGTCAGTAACAAGTTGGCCCAACAAACTCTCTCTCTCCAAGTTTGTTGCAGACGTAGTGTCGTTTTTCGGCTGCCTGCATGCTAGCCAGATCGCCATCACCTACGTAACGTACTTGGGGTTCCAATCGAAAGCTGGTCAGGTCCTAGCCCTCCCTCATAGCTTCCCCCCCCCCAAAAAAAATGAGGAGGACGCTTAAGCTTCGCCTTTAAAAGTGGAACGCGATAGCATTCAAAGACCCTTCACTGCTTTTCATGCTTCCCAGCTACTGCAGCATATGTAACCGTAACGTTTACCAGGAAACGCTGGCGGTGAACACTATATATATATATATATATATATATACATGCGCGAAGGCAAGCTTTCTAGTAGAAACGCGGCCTCTTGCGTAGGTCGATCTCCTGTTATTGTTTCACACTTAACACTCGGATTCCAAGGCCGCTGTCAGGGCCTTTCAGATGGGAATGGTGGCTCCCCAGGCCCTACGTATCATCCAAAGTGCCAAAGACATCAAACATCACTCTTTGGCGGTTCCCTGCGGACCTTGGAACCATTGAGGGTGCCTCGATCAACCCCAACGAGGAGGCGCACTCAGCTGAACGAGGTTTGACTGACCGTGCGCTGGGCAACGCGTCCTCTCCTGGGCAACCCGAGCCTCTTTGCTCGTACAACGAAATCTGCAAATACAATTATCTGTCAAGAAGACTCCTACCTTTGCCGCACTCCTCGCTGTGCAGGGCCCAGGCAGTCACTCTCAGACTTCTGCAAACAAGCACTTACCCGAGCCCCGCGGCGCTGCACACTATGTACCCCGAACGGTTCCCAAGCCCGGACTGCCCACTGTGTGGTGATTATACGGACTTCGAACACGTCCTGTGGGGCTGCGCCTCTGCCAGTCCCCCTTTCACCCAAGAGGAAATGATGAAGCTAATTAGGGCCCAGGATCAGACCTCTCAAATCCTGGCAGTCCAGAGGGCTCGCGAGAGGGCCGTCAGGTTTCACCTGATGGTCCCCGAGTGGGCCTAGCCAGGTGACGTGGAGTTTGCTTACGTCTATAGTGGACCAAATAAAGTTGTTTCACTCACTCACTCACTCATTCACTCACTCCGAGAAATGGTTGGGTATGCGTGGTTCATATTTGGTTACATAATTATTTCGCCCTGATTTTCTGGTTTCCTGCGAGTACACTGAGCCCTTAACACTATTGCATTAAAGGGCCCCTCACCAAGTCTGGCCATTTTGAGCTGACAAGCTCAGAGCACACACTGCGCGCTAACGATCGTGTTTGTAAAGTATTACATCACTACACGCTGGGGAAAGGTCTGAAATTTTAATCCTAATTTAATCCGAACGCTGTTCTCACTTCCCCTCGCGGCGAGCGCGTTCCAAGCCAGACGGTGACGTAGACGTGTCCCTGCGCCTACGTACTCGTGTTCGCAGTGTGACGTCGATCTTGGAGGCACGTGTCTTCGATAATTATTCGAGGCAACATCTGGTATTTGTGTGATCTATTGCTTGAATTGACGAATTGAAGTTTAGAGAAATAATAAAACACACAGGCGAAATGTCTGCGTGCTTTTTGTTTTACTTCGCACCGAAGCAAGAAAGTACTTCTGCTTCGTCTGCTCGTTCCCACGGTAGTGCAGTCACGTGCGCAGGTACCGAAACGATGCCATTTTCTGCCGTGTTCGAGCGTCTGATCATGCTCTGCGATCCGCTTGTTTGTAGCACTAAATTATACCGCTAGTTGTGTCCTCGTGCCCAGCGCGCAAAATTGTGCGCTGCGCGAAACGAGACAATCACAACACCTAGCGCGCGACACCGTCAGCGGAAGTGCGCAGCGCCACAAAAATGAGAAAATAATAATAATAACAGTAAAATTTTGAAAAATAAGCAAAGAAAAAAAAATTGAAGGCGGGGCCCATGACGTGGGCGTCACGCGATCTTCGAGGTTCGGTATGGGAGAACGCAGGGAAGGAATTTCGCTTGCGGAGGATAGACAGAGCAAGTGTGAAAGTATCTCATAGTATCTCGCTTGGCAGTGGAGCTCGCCTGCTGAAATTATTGGTCGCGGCACTGAAATATTTCTATCTCAGCTATTAATGAGCCGATTTGAAAATGTTTGCGCCAGAACGTTCCCTAGATCGAGTACACGTAACTTCCAGCGTGTAACCAAAATATGCTATGGGGCCTGGTGGCCGCACGCGGCCTGTTGAGGGGCTCTTTAAACATTACCGCCCAACCGTACAGATGGCTGACCAGCAAAGCTGAAACGTGCAAGCCCGGTGTTTATCACTGGGGCCGCATGACAGTGACTGTGTGCTTGCAGCCTGCCGTTGTCGCTTGCGTTAGATGCTTCGAATTTGCTCAGCGGCGTGGTGAGCATTACACCCGCCTGCCATTGACGCTTGCGATTCTTCAAAATTAAATTGCTTCAAAATTATTGGATGATGATAGCGATATAAAGAAAGGAAGAACACGAGACGTTCATTTGAGGAATCGCCAGTCGTTTCAGTGCTGCGAGAGAGAAAATCTGGGGGCGTTTGCGCTTTAAATTTCACGCGCGCAAGACAGGGCTCGATCGCAGGGAGAGGCTTTCGTCTTGCAGTGGGCATAAAATAGATTAATGGTGGTGATGATGATGATGATGAAAATTAAATGTGGCCGTCAGCTCATACCCCCGTAAACGCGGCCTCCCCATTACGACGACAGAAGTGAAATTCGACGCTAGAATAATGAGCGAACGGAGCCAGCTGAGGACGAATACGACGACGACGACATGGAGTTTCCTTCCTCCGTGACGACGACGCTCAAGCCATTGCTCATGATCTTAGTTTTCTGCACACAGGCGCGAACAGACGCATTTTCGTTTCGTCTAGCCATATAAAGCTTCGCCTTAAAGAGGAAGCTTTAGCTCGGGTGCTCGTATCTGAATACATGTAAAAGGAGAATTCGTTTTTCCTAGCAACCACTAAGAATAAGAAGAAGAGCAACCACTAAAAAGAAGAACTTAATATCTAGCGACTATTGGTGTCGAATTTTCGATTTAGGCCGTCAATTCTTTATTAAAAATTGGCAAAAACCGAAATTTTCATAAAACGAAACTATCAAGTTTAAAACCCCGTAACTCAGAAATGAAAAGTGATATCACAATTGTGTGAGTTAATTACATCTAATAGTATATCTAAAGCTGACAAAATTGATACGTTACACATGAATCTTAAAAAAATTAGTAATATGGAAATACAGCTTTTGCAGAACCCTTAATATTGTAAACCACGAAACAAATGCACATGAGATGTAAAATGACATATCGAATTTATCCGCTTTGAATGATCTAATGGATACCCTTTATAGAACTGCAATATCTGTTCTTCATGCAGAGCTATGAATTTGTAAACTTCGTGCTTCTATTTTTTTTTTTTTCGAACTGTCGAGTATTTGAAAATCTTTTTAACAAGATTCAGGCCATAAATAGAAATTCCGCTTCCAACAGTCACTAGAATTTAACTGTCTCTTTCAAATGCAACAAATTTCATTAAAATCAGTCCAGGGATTATCTCAGAAAAACGTTTTTGCGCTTTACATGTATTTGAATAGGCCGCGTCGGAGTTTGGCCCGAGATATGCAGGAACCGTCGAGAAACGTAGAAGTGGGTGAGGCAGCGCTCATCAACAGGAACGCTTGCGGGGCCAGAGCGGAGTGCCCGTATTGGCCGGTATGTATGTCTCGGTCTCGAAGTAATCGACAGCGTTGCTGATTATTGCTAATTGAACACTAAAGTCAATAAGGCGGCTTCAGACTACGATTACGCAGTCAAAACGCGCGCTAATGGGAGGGAACGCATCGAATGCCGTTTCCGGATCCGGTTGCGCGCGGCCGCGTCTGCTACATAGCTGCAACCGCTGCAACAGCATGCCAAAGCGCTGTTTCTTCACGAAGTTCGCGATCTTTAGTGCGTGTACCTTGAAGCGCGAGCGTGAAATTGCAGCGAAAATGCAAGGGGAGGCTCTTTTCGTGCCTGTCATTGCGATCTAGAAGTTGTTACCAAAAGTTGTGGCGGATACTCGGCGTTGCACCGTAGAAGTGTGCAGCCTCCTCGGCTTTGTTCACGGGTCTGAGCTGCACCTTTTTACTCTAGAAGAGAGGGCCCGAGCGTGCGCGGTTGTCCTGGCGGCGAGCGAAGTGGATGGACACCTCCATCGAGCATGCTGCACTTTGAAGCTTGCGGTTCCAGTGCACGCAGGAGGACGGCTCTGAGGTGCATGTGACCGGTCAATGGGCGCTCAAACTGGGCGGCGTGCCCGGTTCTACGGTGACAGCGGAAATAGCTGTCATATAGTCTCCTCGCAGTGATATGAGCACTCGTGACGGTGCGTCTGTCACAGCGCCCGCGGAGACGCTTCAGGTGAGTGGCCCGTCACAAAACTCGGAAGCGTCCGCCGCTAAACTTTCCACACTACCTGCGAGGTCTCGGAGCGTACTAACGTTTGTGCCCGGTAAAGCGTTTGTCAGCTGGAGGTCGCAATGGCTGTGCAGACTTTATTCGCCGTGCAGCCACAGTTGTGTCTCTCTGCAACCTTGATCAAGAAGCAGAAGAAATTCCGCTTTTCAGCCTTTGCAACGACGTCGTATATTCTTCTTTATTTATTATTGCGAATACCATTCTGTGCCTTCTTGAGCCGTATTGAGCTTGTGTATTTATATATAGATGGCTAACTAGGTATGTAGATAGCTATCTAGCTAGCCAGCCTCTTACGCCGACCCAGTGGCCCAAGTTGTCTATTGAACCACTTGGTATGTGCTCCTGGTCGTGACCCATAGTGGTCAATCCATCATTGCCATTCCATCTTAATGATATATTACTCTCGTCATGCCGTCTTCGCGCCTTCTATCCTGACCCAGTGGCCCAAGTTGTCTAATACCTTGGGCTGCTAGGTGTGGGCTCGTAGTCGTGTTGCATTTTCGGCCTTTGAATCACTGTCATTCCAGCCTTGTCATCTGACACTCGTCATACCGTCGTCCTCATTCCATTGTCATCATACAGTCATGCATTCGCTGTCGCACTGCCACAGTGATGCCGTCATGGCCGTTATTGTTGTCATTCCAGCTTTGTGATCTGACTCACATCATGCTGCCGTCGTCACTCCTACTCCAACCCAGTGGCCCAAATTGTCTAATAGCTTGGGCCGCTAGGCTTGTGTTTGTGGTCGTGATGCTGTCGTGGTCGTTGCGTCATCATCATTCTAGTTTTGTCATCTGACTCTCGTCAAGCCATTGTCATCACGCCATCATCGTCGCACAGTCATCGTCCCACCGTCATTTTGTTTTTGTCATCACTTTGGTAATGTCATCCCATTGTCGTCATGCCATTGTCATCATACCACCTTCCTCATTCCAGCAATGTCAATCCTTCTGTCATTGTTTTGTAATCATGCTGTCGTCATGCAATCGTAATTATGCCGCCCTTGTCATGCTGTCATTGTCAGGCTGGTGCTATCATGCCTCCATTGTCAGAATGTCATCGTAATACCGTCAGGATGGTGGCATCATCATCATCACTCCAGCTTTGTCATCTGACTCTCGTTATGCCGCCATCATCACACCATCATTGTCATTCCATTGTCCTCAAGCTGTTGTCATTGCCATCATTGCCGTAAAGTCGTCATGCATTCTTTGTCATACCGTCCTGAGGCTGCAGTCATCATCTTTTCATCATCACTGCAACTTCGACATCTTAGTCTCGTCATGCTGTCGTCCTCATACCATTGTCATCATGCCATTGTTGCCACATTGTTGTTGCACCATTCTCATCACTTCAGTATTGCCATCCCATTGTCATGCCGTCGTTGTCATACCACCTTCGTCGCTCCATCAACATCATTCTTTGTTCCTCATTCTATCGCAGTCACGCTGCAATCATTTAGTCATGTTTATGCTGCCATTGTCATGCTATCATCATCATTACGTCATCGTCACTCAGACGCTATCATGTATTCATTGTCATACCGTCATTGTCATGCCATCTTAGTCTTGACATCTGTCATCTCATTGACCTCATGTCATTGTCGTCATGTTGTCGTTGTTATACCATTGTGAAAATTTCAATGATGACATCTCGTTGTTGTCATGCCATCATAGGTATAGGCATTTATCATTAGATTGACATAATTCTTTCTTCATCATTCAATCGTCACTGTGTCGTCGTCACTCCTCGATGCTCTGTGCCACCTGGGCAAGTGAGTGCCTCAGCAAAGTGGGATGATGTCAGAGTATGGGGTATATAACCAAAGCAATGAAATACTTATCATTACCACTGCATGTGTTAAATGATGTAAAGTAAAAGCAGAAGAAGAATTCTATACTGACCTGCACAGTACCCAGAGCAGCCGTGCTACCTACATTCGAAGTAGTGATGAACAGGATACAGAGGCTCCTTCTGTAAGTAGCGATGAAGCAAGACATGACCCGAGAAAAAGCGGCAGCAGAAGATGGGCTAACAGTTGATTTAATCAGTGATGGAGGAGATATCATGCTTGAAAAGCTTGCAGCCCATTATATGCAATGCCTCACAACTTCAAGTGTACCAGAGAGCTGTAAGAATACTGCAGTTGGGGTGTAGCGTACAGGGTCTCTGCCATGGCTATGGTAGGTAGATAGTTCGAAACCCACTGCTGGCACCTACCGGTAATAAAAAACTTGGAGGACGCTTAAGCTTCGCCTTTAAGGGGCCCGTCACCAGGTCTGGCCATTTAGAGCTGACAAGCGCAGCGCATACAATCATGTCTGCTAAATATTACTTCTCCACGTGCCGCGGGAAGATCTGAAATTTCATACCAAATGCCCTTTGCCCTTCTTCTCACGGTCGCCATTCTCCAAGTCGCGGGGTGACGTACACATGCTAGTGCGCTTACGTACACGTGTTTGTGCTGTGAAGTCGCTCGTAGTGACACATCATCTCGAGAATTATTCAAAGCAACATCTGTTATTTGCGTAACCTGTTGCTTGAATAGACAAATTGAAATTTAGAGAAATAATAAAACACCCAAACCAAACGTCTGCATGTTTTTGTTTTACTTTGCACCGCAGCAAGAGAGATGTACTTCTGTTTCGGCTGCTTGTTCCCAAGTTGTGCATTCGCGTACGCAGAGTCCGAAACTATGTCATTTTCTACCGTGTTCCAGCGCTGGATCATGCTCTGTGATCTGCTTGTGTCTCCTTCAGTGTTCGTGTAGCACTGACTTATACAGCTAGTCAGGTGTCCTCATGCATAGCGTGCAAAATCATGCGCTGCCTGAAATGAGACAATCACAAAAGCGGCGCACTTCTGTCAGTGGAAGTGCGTCGCTGAAGGAAGTGAGTAGAAAAAAATGAAGGCAGGGCCCATGATGTATGCGACAAGCGTTTCTCGAGCTCAGGTGTGGGAGAACGCTGGGCAGGAATTTCGTTTGCGGATGCTAGATGGGGCAAGTGGAGAGAAGTCACTCTTGGCAGTGGCACTCGCTTCCTGAAATCATGGGTTCATGGTACTGAAATATTTCTATCTCGGCTATTAATGAAGCAATATGAAAAATTCTTGCGGGAGAACACTCCCTAGAGGACATTTAACAACTTCTAGCATATAACCGAACATTGCTATGTAGCTTGGCGAGGGGCCCTTTAAGAGTGGAACACTATAGCACTCGAAGATCCCTGACTGCTACACATGATTCCCGGCAACTGCAGCTTATGTAACCGTAATGTTTACCGGGAAATGCTGTTGGCAAATGCTATGCACAAAGGCGAGCTTTGTGGTAGAAATGTGGCCTCTTGCATGGGCCATGATGCGGCGGACGCAAGTGCCATATGGAGGTGTTACAAGAAACTGGGCATGCTGCTTCATGGCCTTTGAGATTTGCGGGTGCAAATCTTGGAGGCCATGGCCACTCTATGAATGGTAGAAACGCTGGAAATGGGGTTTGTGTTTTAAGTTTCTGCGTAACATAGTTATGTTTTTTCATATATTCAAATTACCATCGAATGCTATCATGTCTGTAGGTTGTATGTAAATCGTACTTTATGATTTATATGACGTATTTTACCTTGGGAAATTCAATTAGTTCAGTAACTCCCTTGCGCTACATGGAGGGCCTGCATGGTTGGGTATGCATAGTTCAAAATTTTTGCTGAAACGATGGTCGATGTGGGAGACCAATGCCCAATTTTCTGTGTTACTGGGCCCTGAATGCTATCGTGTTAATACCTAGGTACTAGTGTTTGGAGTGTATTGCCTGGGGAGTGCACCTGACTGCATAATGCCCTACGAGGCACCCAGTTTCTAACTGCAACCTTGAAGGGGGGATAAGTTTACTGGCTGTAATGCAGACATGGCTGCCAGAGCTGGAAGAATGCCAACCTTATGCTGATCAGTAAGAAGGGAGACATGAAAAGCTGGAGAATTGGCCCATTAGCTTACTCTCAGTATTGTATAAATATACATCAGGATAATTTCCAATGAAATCAGGGCAACACTTTACTTCAATCAACCAAGAGAACAGGCTGGCTTTAGGAAGGGATATTCTACAATGGATCACATCCATGTCATCAAGTGGGTAATTGAGAAATCTGCAGTGTACAATTGACCTCTCTCTGTGTCTTTCATAGATTATGAAAAGGCATTTTATTCAGTTGAGGTACCAGCAGTCATAAAGGCCTTTCGTAATCAAGGACTACAGAAAGCTGACATGAAATATCGTGGGAAGTATCTACAAAGATTCCACAACTACCTTGGTTCTCCACACGAAAAGTAGAAAGTTACCTATTAAGAAAGGGGTCAGGGAAGCAGACGCAATCTCTACAATGCTATTCACTGCATGCTTAGAAAAAGTATTCAAGCTATTTGACTGGGGAGGCTTAGGAGTGTTCATCAGCAGTAAATATGTTGGCAACCTTTGGTTTGCAGATGACATTGTCCTGTTCAGTGGCACTGGGACCAGATTACAACGAATGATTGAGGACCTTAATGGAAAAAATGTAAGAGTTTGGCTGAAGGTTAATATGCACAAGACAATGTTCAGTAGCCTAGCAAGGGGATAAGAATTCAGGATCACCAGTCAGCCTCTAGAGTGTGTGCAGGAGTACGCTTATCTAGGTCAATTACTCACAGGTGACCCTGATCATGAGAAGGAAATCTACAGAAGAATAAAAACGGGTTGGGGTACATATGGCAGGCATTACCAAATCCTGACTGGAAGCTTACTGCTGTCGTTGAAAAGAAGAGGGTACAATCATTGCATTCTATTGGTGCTAACATATGGGGCAGAAACTTGGTCAACAAGGAAGCTTGAGAACAAGTTAAGGACCGAAGGACCTTGCAAAGAGTGATGGAGCAAAAGATGTTGAGCGTAATGTTAAGAGAGAGGAAGAGAGTAGTAGTGTGGATGAGAGAGCAAACAGGGATAGCTGTTTCTAGTTGACATTAGGAGAAAAAAATGGAGCTGGGCAGGCCATGTAATCCGTAGGGTATATAACTGGTGGACCATAATAGTTATAGAGTGGGTGCCAAGGGAAGGGAAGCACAGTCGAGGATGGCATAAAACTAGGTGGGATGATGAAAAAATTCGCAGGCGCAAGTTGGAATCAGCTAGTGCAAGACAAGGTAATTGTAGATCAGAGGGAGAGGCCTTTGTCCTAAAAATAGGCTGATGGTGATGATGATGGTGTTAAATTAATGTAACTTCAGGAATATGATCTGTTGCTACATTTCTCGATTGCTATTCTCATTGCCATCGACAGTCATTGTGAGATGAGTCCTGGCGTAATTTTTGTATTTGTTTAACGTCGAAACCGCTAGTGGCCAAGATAGCTGTTTCACTATTACAGAAAAGAAACAAAACCAGAAATTGCTCAAAGAAACAAGGATTGATACAGAATCACCATTGAAAAACAACCATACAGGAGCACACTGATGAATCAGTGTTAATAAGTGACGTGGACATAGTAGTAAAGTCGAAATGAGACACTGAAAAAAAGAAGACAGGAGAACGAGAACAATTAAAAGGCAACAACCTTACCTGCATCCCCTCACGTCAATTCATGCATTTAATTCTAGACATTAATGCATTCACAGTGCCCACATTTACTACCTCACCAGGCAGCTGATTCCGTTCAGCAACTGTTCGCAGAAAAAACTGTATTTAAACAAAACCTTTTGCAAAAATATGCAGGTTCCATGCATTATGGAAATCAATGTAACTGAAGCTTTCTGTGCTGTTTACGTTTGTTGACGGTATTTGGCGGTGATGTTGATGGCATACAACAGTCGTGATGTCATGTTAAATATTACCTTGCCTGCAGCACTTGTGTTTGTCTACGTAGTACACAGAGAGATGTGTCATTCATTCACTCATTCTTTACTGAAGAGAGCCCAAATGAGCAATGCTTTCTGACGATACATTTTCTTTCTCCTGTGTCATGTTAGATGAACTGCCACGCGCGAATAGGGGTAAGGTTAATCACCCATTTCCTGACTGCTTCGGTATGGGATCTGGTTGTATCCATTCCCACAATCTCCCTCTGTCTACTCCCCCTCTAACATTATTCATACCTGCTCCCTGAACTGTTGTTGCTGTTTGAGCACAGAGGCAAGCACGGCAGCTCCTGCAATGCATTTGGGGGGGGGGGGGGGGGGGGGGTCATGCCTAATTACAGCATCCAGAGGGCATTATTGCTTCCCCCAGGGAGCTGCAGAAGGCATTTTGGTGCCCCCCAGGGCATGTCAGAGGGCATCACCGAAATGTTGACATTGCTTATCTCATCTCCAGCTTCTATCTATGCCCCTTCTGGACTTGCACGTTAGTTGAAAGGTAGGGCTGCAGTTTCTGCAGTGCTTTTAAGGGAAGTCACAGGGAATTAAAGCTGTCAAGAAGCCAATGTGTCAACTCCTATGGAGCTCCAGAGGACATGCCACGTGATGGAAGAGTTGTACATGCTCTAAACTAACCCCCCCAATGCAGCGTGCAAGGAAACAGCAGCAGCAGCAGTGCAAAAGTCGAAGGAAGAGGCAAAGAAAGCTTTGCTTTAAAAGAATTTGTGCAGCATCTTGCATTTTATTCATGTGTATTTGCTATCAATAGGGCTGATATATTTGTTAATGCCTAGGCCAGTGTAACCATTTACAACCTTAAAAACATTTTCAGTATGTTGATGTTTCTTAGTGGTTAAGGTTGGTAAACTGGTTAAATGATACAACTCTGTTATGAATGAACAAGGGTCATAGTGATTGAAGATAAAGTGCCCTTTCTGAACACTTTCTAATGCTTTAGCGTTTGTGTCCACACACCCCATACCACGTTGACCCACCGTGTTTACTAGCGGCTATGGCATTGCACTTCTGACCTCAAGGTCAAGGGATCGATCCCAGCCACAGCAGCCTCATTGCGATGGGAGTGAAATGCAATAATGCTCGTACAATTGGATTTAGGTGCATGTTAAATAAGTTCGGATTGTCAAAATTAATCCCAAATCACTGAAACAGCTGCAGCATGCCTCATAATCAGATTATCTCAGTGTACTGCAGTTAGTGTTTAATTAGAGCCTTATAGGCAGCAAGTTTCACTGATGACATGCGATGTCTTAAATTTCTTTACAGAAACCACAGCTTCCTTTTATGCCTTGCTGAGTATGTCGTTTACATGTGTATTTCAGGATAGGTTAGAATTTATTATTTCTAAATATTGGTACTTGTAAATTTCAAGAGGCACATTGTTGATGCAATATGAATGTTGAAGTGTAAGCTACTGTCGTGTGTACACGTTCTTCGGGGTTTAAGACAATCGCTAGTTAACAGACCATAAAGAAACTTCAGCAAAACAGTCACTAGGTTCCCTTTGGTCTTCCGAACGGGTCATTTCTGCAAACACAATACAGTTGTCTGCAAGTAAACGACAGTGTACCAATGAGTGTGAAACAGTCAAGTCACTGATAAATACTGCGAAAAGGAGAGATCCGATAATGAACCCTTGTCACACACCAGAAAAAATGTGGTTTAGAAGCGACTTGCAGTTGTACACATACTGCATGCAATTAGGTATTAGCTGAACCACACTACAACTTTCTCATTATTGAGGAGGAATTTCAGTTTGTGCGAAAGTTTGGGATTTGACACACAATCAAATGCTTTTTGCAAAATTCAGGGAAATTATTTCTGTCTGTCTCAATTTGTCCACTATTTCACCTAACATGTAAACAGTGTGTAAAAGCTAGAAGCTGTGCAACAGTAGACAAACCACACCTAAACCCATCTAAATTCTTGCAAAAGAAAATATATTTTTTTTATGAAGGCAGTTCTTATCACCAGCCTATTTGTGTCCACTGCAGGATGAGGGCCTCTTCCAGTGATCTTCAATTACCCCTGTCTTGTGTCAGCCTATTCTTCCTTATGCCAATGCCTTGATACCATGCAGATCTACAAGTGATGTACCTTTGTCAACCATGTTGAAAGAAAGATGTGCTTTGCAACCTTTGAAGCCTACTTTCACAATGAAACAGCCGTGCACTGAAATCGGGTTCTTTCAAAAATCGACCAGAGTGACTTGCTATGCAGAAAGAATTGTTATCCTGGAAAAGTATGTTAACAACTTCTGCTGTTAGAATGGAAACTGAAGAACCAGAATATACAATAGGTGACAGTGACAAAAGTGTTGGCATGACATGTGCCACTTCAAGTCAGTGTGGATTGCGGAGCATGCGGAAGATGACATGACAAGAACTTCCTCAGTGTCTTCATATATATCAGAATCTACAAGAAGTTAGTTGACTCTTCCGCATGAGCGTTGCTTCTGATTGCAGATGCACTGGAAGTGACCTTTGCGGCCACAGAAGATGTGCGTCTTCCCATGTTCTGAGCAACGGGATAATGTGGCACGATAGGGTTGGGAATCACAATGAAGGCAATGTGGTGAAGTGTCGCTTACTTCTTGGAAGGATCGTGAAATGGGTGCTTGGCGGTGGGGGTTTTGCATGCTGACGTGTTGTAGCATGAAGGTGAATGCTGGCGACTTTTCTTTTGACTGTCATCACGCAGCCCTGGATTAAGAGGGGGCTGCAGCCCAGGGCCTCACCTCGGACAGTAGGAGAAGGGGGACCATTTATTCTAACCTGCTTAGTATATTGTTGCAGGAAGAAAGCAGGCCCACGAGTGTCAAATAACGTATATTTACAACTCGTGTATATGGCGTTCAGGCAACTGCCAGACTTCGTCTTCGTCTACTCCAATCCAACTTCTTCGTTCCCTTCACCGTAACATCACCCTTCCGGTGGAGTAGCTCCGTCCCGGTGCAAGTTATAGAGCCTCAGTTAATGGGGGGACATAGGGCTTAAGCCTGGCGACGTGAACAACATCGCTGGTGACGTTGCGATGCACTGAAGGCTGACTGACTAGGGCGATCTCGTATGTCACGTCGGATAGTTGGCGTAAGATCTGGTACGAACCAGAATACTGGGAAAGTAGTTTTTCTGACAAGCCGACGCGATGTGAAGGCGTCTAGAGAAGGACAAGGGAACCAGGTGAAAGATGGTAGTCTCGGTGCCGAAGGTCGTAGCGTCACTTTTGAGAAGCTTGCGAGACTGTGAGGCGATGACGGGCGACATCTCGGGCCTGGGCAGCTAAGTCAATAGCATCGCAAGTGTAACCAGTGCTGGGTGATTGTACTGCGGAAGGTAGCAACGTGTCAAAGGGCAAGGTGAGGTCGCGGCCATACAAAAGGTAAAATGGTGAAAATCCGGCAGTGTCGTGACGGGACGAGTTGTATGCGAAAGTGATGTATGGTAAAGCGACGTCCCAGTCACGGTGATCATCAGAAACATATATTGCCAGCATTTCAGTTAGCGTGCAGTTGAGTCGCTCGGGGAGGGCGTTCGTTTGAGGGTGGTACGTGGTAGCAATCTGGTGTTCTGTAGAGCAGGAGCGGAGCAGGTCATCGACGACCTTCGATAAAAAGTAGCGGCTGCGATCCGTCAGCAACTGGCGAGGGGCGCCGTGGTGCAGGATGATGTTGTATAGTAAGAAGTCTGCGACATCTGTAGCGCAGCTGGTTGGTAGCGCTCGTGTGATGGCATATCTCGTGGCATAATTGGTTGCTACAGCAATCCATTTGTTGCCTTTGATAGAAATTGGAAAGGGGCCACGGAGGTCTAGGCTCACACGAAAGAAAGGCTCTGTGGGGATATCAATTGGTTGAAGCAAACCAGCGAGAGGCGTAGCAGGCGTCTTCCGGCGCTGACACAGGTCGCAAGAATGCGACATAACGGCGCACAGAGTGATAAATGCCGGGCCAGAAGAAGCGGCGCCACAGGCGGTCGTATGTACGAGTGATGCCCAGATGTCCAGCAGTAGGAGCGTCGTGAAGTTGCTGGAGCACGGCTAGTCGAAGGTGCTTGGGAACGACTAGGAGGAGCTCCAGGCCATCAGGACGAACGCTACGACGGTATAAAGTTCCATCGCGCAAGGTGAACATGCGGAGGGATGGGTCATTCGGCGAGGAGCTTAGGCGTTTCATAAGTGTTCGAATAACAGGATCTTTTCGCTGCTCGTCGCCAATATGGAGGAAGCCGGAGATGGACAGAACACTGATGTCCGAGTCTGCATCGGTGTCGTCCGGTTGATCCACGGGATTGCGGGACAGGCAGTCAGCATCTTTATGCAGGCGCCCTGACTTATACATAATAGAAAATGTATATTCCTGTAGACGCAATGCCCAACGTGCTAGTCATCCAGTTGGGTCCTTCAAAGAGGAGAGCCAGCAGAGGGCGTGATGATCGGTTACGACGCAGAAGCTCCGACCGAAAAGGTACGGCCGGAATTTCGCGACCGCCCATACGAGCGTGAGAAATTCTCTCTCAGTAATGGAGTAATTTCGCTCAGGCGTGGAAAGAAGGCGGCTAGCGTAAGCGATGACATGGTCTTGGCCCTGTTGACGCTGAGTGAGGACAGCGCCGATGCCATGACCACTCGCGTCAGTTCGTGCTTCGGTGGGCGCAGAAGGGTCAAAGTGTGACAGAATTGGAGAAGTTGTAAGCTGCTCAATCAGGGTAGAAAAGGCTTTCTCCTGCAGAGGTCCCCAAGAGAAAGAGACGTCTTTCTTAAGCAACTTCACGACGCTCCTACTGCTGGACATCTGGGCATCACTCGTAAGCGATGACACGGTCTTGGCCCTGTTGACGCTGAGCGAGGACAGCGCTGATGCCATGACCACTCGCGTCAGTTCGTACTTCGGTGGGCGCAGAAGGGTCAAAGTGTGACAGAATTGGGGAAGTTGTAAGCCGCTCAATCAGGGTAGAAAAGGCTTTCTCCTGCAGAGGTCCCCAAGAGAAAGAGACGTCTTTCTTAAGAAGGTCAGTGAGAGGGTGAGCGATGTCTGCAAAATTTTTCACAAATCGCCAGAAATAAGAGCATAAGCCCAGAAAACTACGGACATCATTTGTTCAATAAGGTACAGGAAAATTTCGCACGGCGCGAACTTTCTGTGGATCAGGTTAGATTCCAGCGGCGTTTACGAGATGGCCAAGCATGTTAATTTCACGGCGACCGAAATGGCACTTGGAGGAGTTTAGCTGAAGGCCAGCCCTGCAAAACACGGAGAGTATGGTTGTGAGGCGCCGCAGGTGGCTCTCAAAGTTCAGCGAAAACACAATCACATCGTCGAGGTAACAGAGGCATGTAGACCACTTCAAGCCGCGCAAGAGAGAGTCCATCATGCGCTCGAATGTAGCTGGCGCATTGCATAATCCAAACGGCATGACTTTAAATTGGTACAGACCGTCCGGTGTGACGAAGGCGGTTTTCTCGCGGTCCATCTCATCGACGCTAATGTGCCAATAGCCGGAGCGGAGGTCAATTGATGCAAAGTATTGGGATCCGTGAAGGCAGTCAAGAGCATCATCAATGCGCGGCAGGGGATAAACATCCTTCTTTGTTATCCTGTTGAGGTGACGGTAGTCAATGCAGAAGCGCCACGAGTTGTCTTTTTTCTTTGCTAAGACAACCAGTGATGCCCACGGGCTACTGGAAGGTTCAATGATGTTCTTGTCTATCATCCTGTCTACTTCTTTCTGTATGATGGCCCTTTCTGTTGCGGAGACACGATATGGCCGCCTATGAATGGGGCTGGCGTCACCGGTGTTGATGCGATTCGTGACAACAGATGTCTAGCCAAGTGGACGGTCGTCCAAATCAAAGATGTCCCGAAAAGATGACAGGAGGTGACGAAGAGCTGTTGTTTGCTCGGAAGGAAGGTCAGGGGCGGTCATCTTAGAAACATCGTCTGCAGGCGTCGAGTACGAAGGAGTAGGTGACAAAGGTCCGTTGGTACTGACGAAGGATTCAGAGGTCAAAGAAGAAATCTCAAATTGTTCCAAAGGAGTGATATGCGCTATGGCGATACCGTGTGGCAGCACATGCGACGAAAATCCAAAATTGAGGATGGGCACGCGAGCGTAGTTTTCGCGGATCCGGATTAAGGTGCTCGGTAAGGCAATATTGTGTGACAAAACCACGTCAGTAAGCAGCGACACGACGTACTCGCCATCAGGTACGGGAGGACAGGGCGTCAGGAGGACATTTGTAGCCGCCTGTGGAGACAGCCTTGCAAACTCAGAACTTAAGCGGTGTGAAACACAAGTTGTTGCTTCGGCAGGAAGCGGCAGATCCAACTGTACAACACCTGCGGAGCAGTCAATTTGGGCAGAGTGTTTCGAAAGGAAGTCGAGGCCGAGAATTAGGTCGTGTGGACAGTGTTCAAGGACGATAAATAGAACAACGGCATTATGGCCCCCAATGGTAACACATGCTGTGCACATTCCAAGGACAGGTGAAGTACTCCCATTGGCGACTCGCACAGTGCACGGTACGGCGGGTGTCAGAACCTTTTTGAGCCTTCGGCGGAGAGCAGCACTCATAACTGAAAGCTGCGCTCCTGTGTCAACGAGAGATCTAACAGGAATGCCATCAACTTCAATGTCCAGTAGGTTTCCACATGTAGGCAGGGTCAACAGAGGATTTGTGGGCCGGGTCGGAGTTGCTGCTTCACCTCCGGGAGCTGCACCGCCTAGTTTCCTGAAGCGAAGCGACCGGTTGCAGAAAGGGACGAAGAGCGGTGAACAAGAGGTGAACGGGACCTACGACCTTGCGGAGACAGGGAGCGGCTGGATCTTGGTGGAGCACTGTCAGCGTTGATGTTCCCAGTCGGCGTATAGGGCGAGAAAGTACGATTGTCTGGCACTTGGCGGAAGTGACTCGGAGACGACCACCGAGGAGGCGACGAGCAATGGTTGCGGCAATGACGGGCGATGTGTCCAATACCGGAACAATTAAAACAGATAGGTTTATCATCCACTGTGTGCCAGTCAGCTGGGTTGCGACGAGGGGGCGGAAAGCTTTGCGTTTGGGAGCGAGCGGTCGGAGAAATCTGGTAGGTGTTTGTATGGCGGACCGAGCAGAGAGATGGAATGCCCAAACTTGCTGTTTCCTCCCGAACGACCGCTTGTATAAGGGAGATGGCGGGTACGCTTTCCCGACAGTCAGAACGAACTGGAGCCGGAGCCATGGCCTCAAGCTCACGGCGAACGATGCGCGTGATTTCTTCCGGTCCTGTGGGCTGAACGAAGCGCGGCGGGTCTTCGCAAAAAGATGTCGCGGCGGTATTGGGCAATCGGTCGAAAGTTTGAGTGACGCGGCGGCCCTTCGCTTGTTCGAAGCGCCGGCACTCCTTTATAATTGCATCCACAGTGGCACAATCCTTGCACATCAGGAGATTGAAGGCATCGTCTGCAATACCTTTCAATATGTGACCAATCTTGTCTGCCTCGGTCATGTTGTTATCAGCCTTGCGACAGAGGGCCAGCACATCCTGTATGTAGACAACATAGGATTCTGCGGACGTTTGAGCGCGACACGCAAGTTCATTTTTTGCCGCCAGCTGACGACCGACAGGTCTGCCAAACAGGTCTTGCATTTTTTCTTTGCACACATCCCAGCTCATTAGGTCAGCTTCGTGTGTGTCGTACCATTGCCTCGCAGTTCCTCTTAGGTAAAATATCACGTTTGCTAGCATCGTTGTTGGATTCCACCTGTTGTTGTCGCACGCTCGTTCGTACACCGTAAGCCAGTCCTCGACGTCGGCGTTGTCCGTGCCACCAAATGTCCCTGGGTCCCGGGGATGAGTGAGGATGACCGTTGACACGGGCTGCTGAGGCGTTGTTGCTTGTGTTGGTTGATTTGCCATTGTGGCGGAAGGTATATGACGTGCGCTGCGAATTTCCGTGATTGTACCCCGCACCTTCCACCAAAATGTTGCAGGAAGAAAGCAGGCCCACGAGTACTCGTCAAATAACATATATTTACAACTGGCGTATATGGCGTTCAGGCAACTGCCAGACTTCGTCTTCGTCTAGTCCAATCCAACTTCTTCGTTCCCTTCACCGTAACAATATGGAACCATGGGCAACGGAACTTCGAGTGACATGTATGAAGCGAGAAAACCAGAACAAGCAGACGGGGCCCCCCACCTAATGTAACAGCATGCATTTAGCCTGACATTTTGAATCCCCCGCTACCCCGGCGGGGCCCTCTTTCTTACAAAGCGAGGTGCGTTTGTTTGGAAGAGTTTTCATGGTTTCCTGTCAGTCCATCTGTCCAGTGCTGTCTGGAGAGGAGGGGCAAGGGGGAAACACCTAAAACATGTAATGTGGGATGAGGACCTAAATCTCCCTTGCCCCTCGTCACCACCATGCCACCCTCCACCTCTCAAATAGTTCCGCCGCTGTCCTTCTCATAGAAAGGATGTGCTGCAGTACCCAACAGTGCCTCCCATTCGACTTTTCTTTACCGTGATGGTAATTTGGGCGGGGGAGGATGAGTATGATTGCAGATGATGATGAATCTGATGGCAGAGTCTAGGCAGGAAAGCAAAGACGACGTCACCCATGCTTTTGTCTGCGTGCCGTGGGGCATGGAATCTTCTCTGTTCGGGCTAGGGTTGTGGAAGAGTGCAGGGGGAAGTTGGAGAGCTGGACACAAAGGCCTGTCTCCAGGGCCCATTCCTGCCTAGTGGCTGCACACCCTCATGCGTGCTCGACAGAAAAAGTTGGTCAGACTGGCTGCCGAACTTTCCAGAAAGAAGTAGAAAAAGATGACTCAGAGGCAACGGAGGGCCCGTAACTTCGCCTGCGCTAGGAGTCGCCCTCTCCCCTTCATTCTCGCGCTCGGTGTCGACGGGGCGAAAGAAAAATCGAGAACCTCCCAGAACAGAGACGATTGCTCCTAGCCGATAGGAAGACAAAGATGGGAACGGGAGAAGGAGTGAGTTTGTACGGAGAAGGAGGAAATTTGTACAAGGAACTCTGCACATGTGAACGCCTGCTTTGGCACTAGTAAAAGACAGACGCGGTACGCGTCTATAAAAGGAAGTTGATCGTGGGCTGGGATTCAGCCCCAAGCTGCCGGTTAGGCTTGCATAAGCCCACCCGCTGAGGAGCTCCCGGGGGATGCACCACTCTCGGCCAGCCATAGTCCATCCAGGCAGTGTGCGCCAGTCATCGGGACGGCCACCGTTGGACACCTGTGGTCGCGTTGGACTGACGAAGTGCTCGGTGAACAATTAGCATCCATTCATGCGAAAATGCTCGATCGGAAGCATAAAAGTGGTGCGTCTAAACGAAAGGCGAAGTTAGAAAGAGAAGAGCATGAAAAGAAGCTACCAAAGATGACAAAGTACCTACTGAATGCAGCTTCCGCGGAGCAGTATGATCGCTCTACCCAGAGTCCGTGTCAAACTCCCAATAGTACCGACTGTGCTTCTGTGGAGGACTTGCCAACTCCATCACCACGGTTTCCTGGAAAGAAGTAAGGTTTGACTCATCTTGGTAGTCTGGATCCTGTGAAAATGGTGCCAACCTCAGTTATCCATATTTCTGAGCAACCGACGCTAACCGAGCCCTGTCCTGTTCCTGAGTTAGCAACGTCTATGCTACTCAGCTGGGTCCCTGCCACAGAGCTCCAGGTGTCCAGTCCGCCATGCCCGATTTCTAATACTGCTGATAAACAGGTGCCAAACCTCCCCGACGAGCCTCCTCCTACTGACGAGCGCCAGGAAAAAGCACTGCAAGAACCGACTCACTTGTTTCCTGTTAGTTTGGCTTCAAATAATCATGTTCCCACCCACAAAGTGTGCCTCGAGAGGATGAATGAGACTGCTTCTCATTGCGGCAACAGAGAAGTACAGACATAGAAGTACAGAGTACAGCAAGAGGTACGTTGCGAGATTCTCCGAAGTGACCCTGCTAAGTGGTCGGACGTTATTACTGACAGCTTTCGGAGCGTATGCCTTGAGAAAGGTCCATTGTATTTTCAAAATCGTGCAGAAAATTTTCCATCTTCTGAAAGACAATACAAAACTCAGAAACGCTGTATGTCACCTCATCTTTTTGTGCGAAAGGCTGTAAATGGGGAGGCATACGAGCAACACTGGTTAATGTACTTGAAGTCCAAAGGTTTTGTTTACTGTGTCATGTGCAAACTATTCTCGATTTCAAGCAACCCCAGTGCTTTCACCATGCATGGCTTTTCTGATTAGAAAAGAGCAGAAGAAAAGGTTTTGCGCACACGAAAATAGCGTCAAGCACCGGAACTACGGGGCAGCATGGCTCACCCGCTCTAACTCGAGCAGCACAATTGACAAGGAGCTGGTTAAGCATCTTGTCACTGAGACCGCTTACTGGACAGAGGTGTTGAAGCGCTTAGTCATTGTAGTTGAGCTTCTAGCTGAGCGCAACCTAGCGTTTAGGGGCAGTGCGGAGGTTTTTGGTTCACCGAGAAATGGCAATTATATGGGAGTGCTTGAGGCCATTGCCAAGCTTGATCCCTTTCTAAACGAGCACATCAAACGCTATGGGAACAAAGGAAAAGGTCACCCTTCGTATCTGTCAAAAACCATTTGTGATGAATTTATCGAGCATATGGCAAAGGCTGTCAAGGAACGTCTCATTGACGAAGTGAAACGCGCAAAATACTTCTCTTTAATTGTTTATTCGACTCCAGACCTTACTCACGTTGATCAGCTGTCAGTTGTTTTACGATACTATTTAAATGGGAAAGTGTACGAATGCTTTCTTGGATTTGTTCCGATTGAATCGAATGCCGGCTTGTATCTTTTCGATACTGTGATGTCCCTCTTGACGACCAATGGCATCTCAGTTGATGATTTTAGGGGCCAAGCTTATGATAATACGAGTAATATGTCAGGAAAATACAAAGGACTGCCAGCTCAAATCAAACACCTGAACGAATTGGCAGTCTACATCCCGTATGCTGGTCATTCACTGAACTTCGTTGGTGCATGTAGCGTTGACAGTTGCCTTGAGGCAGTCAAAATTTTCACTGTAATTCAGAGACTGTATGTGTTCTTTGCTGCCTTACCTAAACGATGGAGGTATATTTTGGACAGCATGGGTGGAACTGGCCAGCAGCTTGTTTTGAAAAGTCTCTCTGAGACCAGGTGGTCAAGGCACGCTGAATCATGTAAGGCCATTCTGAAAAATTTCAATGCAGTCTTGTGTTGCCTTGAAGCTATATCAAAGAATGAGAAAGAAAACGGCGACACTAGGGACGAAGCGCACTCTCTCTTCAAGAAAATGACAAAACTAGAGACTGCATTCATGGCGATTTTCTGGAGTGAAATCTTGGAGCGCTTTGACCAAACGAGCGTAGCACTTCAGAAACCAGGCCTAAACATTTCAACTGCTGTAGACCTGCTGAGCTCTCTAGAAGGCTTTGTTAATTCTTTGCGACCTTTCTTTGATACCTTCGAAGAGAGAGCACGCACGCTAAGTACCAATCAATGTTATCAGGATGAGGGCAAACGAATCGTTTTGAGTAAGCACCCGGACAGAAAAAGCGATAGTGCGCTACAAGGTAGAAAAAAGTTTATTGTAGAGACCTAGAATGTTGCACTTGACAGTCTAGGCTCTGCTTTGCGAGTGCGAAAGGCTGCCTACACTGAACTCTGCAAAAGGTTCGGATTCTTAAAATTGCTGACAGAAGTTGGGAGCGAGTGGCCTTTCTGGCACAGCAGGCTGAGAAGTTGGTGAAAACATACAAAAATTATTTGGAGCCAGCGTTTTCCGCTGAAATCGTTCAGTTTGCGAACTTTCTGCACAACTCTGTGTGCCAGGACATGAGTCCCCTGGGAATAATGAAATTGCTGCACTAAAAAAAGCTTATTGATGTGCTTCCGAACCTTTCTATTGCTTTGCGAATGTACTTAAGCATACCCGTGGCAAACTATGAGACCGAACGATCCTTTTCCAAGTTGTCGCTGATAAAAAATCGCCTTCGTTCGAGCCCCCTTGACGACAAGGTGAACTCGCTTTCTATCATATCCATTGAAAGCGACATCCTCTGCGATCTATCCTTCAGACTACATCTGATTTCGCCAAAGCGAAGGCGCGAAAGATGCCATTTTAAAAGAGGGCTGTTTGTGCTATACATGAATAGCTACAATAAGTTCGTTGTGTCGCCTCCCAGCCTCCACACTGTCAATGAAACGCTGGGCAGTGTAATTCAAGATATGCAAATCTTCATTGTTCGTCTCTTGTTTGTTCTTGTGATATTTAGCGTGCTTATAAAGAACTGTATTTTTGTTGTTTTTGATAGTGTCACATTTATTTGGTGTCGTCCTTGTTTGTCTTACCTTTAACGAAAATATTTTCAAATAATGTTTTGTAATTACAGTTGGTAATTTTCATCTGTATTCTAGTGCATTTTTATGGTGTTGGTATTGCCTTAAGTATTGTATATATTTATTGCATACTTATAGAGTAAGGTGTATAACGATTACTGCAGTCTGATGCTTGAATTTTAATAAAGAATGTTTTGGGTACAACTATGCGTCTCCTCACGGGATTAAACTTAGTGATGCACACAGAGCCTAGCTTCAGAAGGATCGACATCTGAGCTGTGTTGACTTTTCTACGTTCTTGTTCATCTTGAGTGCACTAAACTTTTTCTTAAAGCCTAACTTTTGCTGAAAACAGAATGCAGATTAATCGCAAAGTGAACATATGTGTTGGTGTTTACAACAGCACGCGTTTGAAGAAAGTTTTATTGTTTTTCTTATAATAATATTAACAATAATAATAATCCCATTGATTGCACTTCATTCTTTTTTATTTGATGGAATTAAAATGAAACATGGCATATTTCCAGTAGCATAGCAGGTGACAGGGGGCGGGGGGTCAGTATAGGGAAAGGGGGCTTGCATGCGCATAGGCCCATGGGCCCCATTTTTCTTAATACGGCCCTGTCATCACGTTGTGCTGAATGGTGGCATGTGTCTACACCCTCGATGTTTTTTTATGACAACTATCGCATATCTTGGTTTGCCTGCTGTATCTGAGTAGCCATGAGTACAGCATGGAAGAAGAGCGATGAGCCTTTGACAAGAAGGCGTTTGCAAATGGGCGGTGCCTCGAGTGCCAGTGCTTTGAGCAGCCAGTTGCGTGGCAATTTTGCGTGTATTTGCAGGCTTCTTTCATGTCCAGAAAAATGCTTTAATGTAGCACATATTGAGCGACAGAAAGCTGTATCAGGAGTTTTTCATGTTGCGCTACTATTTTCTCTGTGACACTTTTCATCTAACTATAATATTTGAGGAGTTGTGTAATTAATTATGGCTAATTATCTCATTAGGCAGAATGAAAAGAACAATCTCAGTATCTCCAAGCAATGGCAAACAACATTACCTTGTTTCTGTCCAGCTACGTGGCATTTGCATATTTCTAATATGTGACTCAAGCCTTAGTGTCATTGGCTGGCTTACCAGGCTGTGTGTCCTTTAAAGAGGTTGGCAACATGAGCATGCACTGCCCCTCATTGCTGAGGTTGTCCAGCAAGGGTGGCTCGGAACGCCCATTGGAAAGCTAGGGTGCACCGGAGGCCAGTAGAAAGTTTTTGACCATCTGATGCCACATGACCTAAGGAATGGCTGGACAGCAGGCTTGTACGTATTGCAAAAAGAAAGTAACTGATTACAATTATAATTACTTAATTAAAAATGTTATTGATTACATTACCAATTACTACCACAGTAATGTAATTGAGCGCTTATTAAAAAGTAATCTATTAATTTTGCACTACTTTCCTTCCAACGGCTGTTGACACTGCTTAAATACAGTAAATCAAACGAGGCTGCCCGGCCCTTTCAGTGCATACTCTGCAGCCCTTCACGCACTGTTTATTTTCACAAACAACTGCTTTTAAACATAGTCATTGGTTATCTCCACTTAATTTCTTTTGAGGGCATCAGCAGCAACATTGAAAACTCGCTCATTGTGCATGCTGGAGGAAAAGTCTGTGTTGTAATGTACAAACACCAAATGAGGAAGATAGCAATCAAGTCTCAAGTGGTCCAAAAACAATTTGAAAAGTGAAATCTAAATGCGTTGAACATGAGTGTTCTGCCTTGGTAGTGTGTGTGCCACATAGAAACACGGAACCATCGCAAGATGAATTTGGTGCTGACAATACAAGTGGCACGTTAAAAAGGAGGAAATAAATGCTGAGCTAAATACTGCTTGCCTGTCCGAATGTTTGCATCCATGAGGCTGCTACGTGGCATGACTGCAGGTGTTCTACGTATTTGCCGCCAAATTCCAGTTTGTGCTGTCATCAAAGTAAAGCTTGGTTATTGGAGAAAGTAATTAATCCCATAAATGTAATTGATTATGAGTAATCAATTTCATGTATTTTGTTATGTATAAATCTGCTGGGTATCTCGGCGTAGGTAGGAATCAGGATGGTGGCACTGTATAAGGAGCCATTGGAGCTCATGGTGAACACTGCCCAGAGGTTCCGAGTGGTTGATGTGCCCCTCTACAATGTTATTGCCGCCTGCCACAGTGGCTTAGTGGCTCTGGTGTTGCGCTGCTAAGCATGAGGTCATGGGATAAAATCCCAGTCAGAACGGCCACATTTTAATGGGGACTAAATGTTAAAGTGCCCATGTCTCTTGCATTGGGGGCACGTTAAAGATCCTCTGGTGGTCAAAATTAATCCGGAGTCCCCCACTGTGGCATGCCCCGTAAGCAAATCGTGGTTTTGGCGCCTAAAACCGCAGAAATCAATTGAACGTTGTTGCCCATAAACACTCTAAATCCTTGTCGTCACTGTTGTACCTTGAATGATCTTTATTTCAAATGACGTAGCATATACAGGGTGTTTCAGCAAACACTTTCAAAATTTTTTAGAGGTTGCCTGTGGCAGATAGCTTAATTTTAGTTTATGAGCCGGTCTACTCAAAGCGGCGGACATTACTTGTACAAAACATTGAAATGCAAAATTGACTAATTAACATGAATACACGAATTAAGTTTTTAACTAATTACACATTGGCCCATATTGCAGTTTACAAATTCTAGCAGTGGACTTTGCAAGGTGGATCCACTTGGAACAAATTCTCAGGACGACACCAGTTTCAAGATATAAATTCCCGAACGTTGCGGAGAAATGCATTGGCATTCTAGAATTTGTAAATTGCAATATGGGTCATAATGTGATTAGTTAAAACATAATTAGTGATTTTTATTAATTAGTCTATTTGGGATCTCAATTTTTTTTCAAGTATTGTCCACCGCTTCGAGTAGACCCGCTCATGAACTTGAATTGTGATATCTGCCACAGGCAACCTTTAAAGATTTTTGAAAGTGTTCGCTGACACACCCTGTACAATTATATATAGACAGAGGACAAGTGGTGCCATCTACGGTTATCAACCCAAAAGTAATGGTACTAGTAAACACACACAGACTAGTAAAGTTCTCCACCGGACCTACTCTTATCGACATTATCAGAACACCGTGATCCGGAGCAAAAACTGCTGCCATTGTGTAGCAATGTGGCCTAGTATGATGTTGCTCATAGCATAAACAAGAGAGCTATGCACGTTTCCTCTGATTGTGCTTTAGCATGGCAGCCCTGGTGATTGCAGGAATGGAGCAAGAAGATCTATCATGACATCTTTTTGCACCCACCTCCAGGCTACCAAAACAGATACTAATCTATGCAAGCAGCTACTGTTGTAAATTATTTAAGGTTCTTTGATGCTTGCCTGTTGTCTCTAGGGATTAGAGGGCTTGAACCTTCATTTAAAGGAATACCAAGGAGAAACACTGAACCGGTTTGGACTGATAAAATATTCTTTGAAAACTCTCTCGTTTTCAATTTTGTGATAATAAGTTGATTATGAAGGTCAAAGTTCTATTTTTTTTTTTTTTTAATTTCGCACTGAAACTCTAGTTTCCATACGTCATTGTGACCTCACGGATTTCCAAGTGTACTTCCATATTTTGGCTGCATTAGATCAGTGTAAATTCTTGCCAATACTTGCCAAGCTCAAACTTTGGATTCTATTGAATGCATTATATTTGATTTTTATCTATACACAATTAACTAAACTCCAGCAGATGCTGTCAAAATCCGTGACGTCATGGCATGCTGGTGCGGGTACTTCAAGGCAGCATCGCCACCCATCCTTCCTTATTGCACCTCTTTTTGGCTTACCAAGCCATTTCTTGTGGTAAGAGCAGTGTTTTTCATATTGTAGATGGATAATTTACTAATACAGGTGAAGTCATTTTCCTTTTTACTGTCCCTTTAGCACATAAAACAAGTACAAAATGTTATTTCAGCGCTTCTTAAATGGCCAGGTGCTACAAAATTTCAGTTTGGCTAAATTTGTTATAAATGAGTAGTATACAGCACTAAAGCAGTCTTAGCAGTGCCACAGGGCTGGTAATTATATAGTTTGTGGCATTGTTTTTTTTAATTTGCAGTATCAGAAACAGCTACATTGCGAAATTTTGAGACGCTTTTGCTCCCATTTCAAATGTCAAATTTTGCGCGGAGGCTTATCTGTGTCTACAATGTCTTAAACTAGGCTTTTTATGTTGTCAAAAATGTTGTTGCAGTTTGTCGTTAAACTATTGGCTACTAAACACTATGTGTGGCCCTGGGCCCTCCGTACCAAATATGTTTGCCACGTGTGGGTCCTACAGAAGGTTTCGCTGAATACTAAATGCTAAAAATAAAAAATCTAACCTCTGCAGTAGTAGGCATGTGGTTACATCTATTGAAAACATTTTAAAAGAAGTATAGCGTATACTGCCAATTGTGCCACACCTATGAATAACCCTTTAAACCAACCGTACCTCCCACAGGCAAATCGCCGGCTTAGGCAATGGAGGCAATGGGGCCCTTGTTGCGCCTGGCAATTTGCTGGCTTTGGTAGTCAATGGGCTGAATATTGCTGGCGTTCCTTGAAGCCTAGCGAGCTGAGGGCTCTTCGGGTGTGTGCTGAAGATTGTGCTCATACAGCCTGCACAGTCCAAGTAGTTTCAGGCTGCTGTTTCCAGTAATTCAGTGAAATACTTGTTGGATGCTTCGTTTTCTCTAATAAGGCTGTTTTGAATTGAAAATGTTTTTATGATAAGTAGAGACTGGACTTTCAAGCAAATGGTATATTTCTTTCCTTAAATTTATGTGTCTATTTGATATATAAACGCGAACTATATCTCCCTAACTCCCTAAACGCTTTAAGCATGGTTTAATTGTGCCTATAAGTGTATTTCAGTGTTCACATTTAATTTGTTTTTAAGGGCCTAAAATGCATTTTTCCAACTTTTAAGGGCTTAAAAATGCTGTCTTTCATGTTTCGTTTCGCTTTCACTTTGTGTGCTGAAGGTGAGAAAACAAAACCTTTTTTTTTTTTTTTTGGTGAGCTTGAAGCCTCTCTAGAAAACAAATAGTGAGCCGATGACATACTTTGTCAACTCTTTGTTGTAGCCGCTTTATCCATTTGGAATTGACGACAGTGAGGTTTTGCTACTGTACACCAATGCAGCACCTTATGTGCACTAGGAAGCCTCACTTCAGAAAGCTTTCTGCCCACAATTGCCACACGTCACGTGTCTGGCTCATGGGTGGCATCGTGTTTGTGAGGAACTCAAGAAGGCGTTCAGTGATGTGAACATAGCTGATTGCTACAGGAAAAGCTATGTTCTCGGAAGGGGTCACCTCGCGTTCAAGGAACATGTGCCAGAAGTGCCTCTCCCACCTGAGCCAGTAGTTGCATGGACATGGCTAAGAGCAGTCAAATATTGGCACAGGCATTTTGCGGGCGTGAAGGCTGTCATCAATGGTCTTGCTGCAGATGACAGCTTGGCGGTGAGAAAGGCTCAAACTGCACTGGGTTCACTTCACATTTCTAGCGGAAACGATTGAGAAGTTCGAAGCCTCTTTCGAAATCCTGACTCTAAATGTTGGTCTCATTCTGGCAGTGCAAGAGTGGCTCCCTGCTATACAAAAAAAAAAAAAAAACGGTTGCTGAAAGAGTTTGCGGAAAGCTTCAGTCAGTCTTGAAAAAAACACCGGTTACTCTGTTCTCGAGGAAGTGTCAGAAGCTCGCATTGCTTAACATTCTGTGATTCTGAAGGAAAGGATGTGAAAACGCTGAGCAGCTTGTTGTACAAGTACGTACCGCTCTCATGTGTTTGGTCTCTTCAACACATACTTGGGCTCTTCATATCAGCAAAATAATTAGCAGTGCTAACCGCTCGTTAGGCTACCTCCGGTACAACTTTTCATGTATTCCTGTTTCTTTATAACTCCTCCTTTACAGAACTTTAGCCGGAAGTAAACTCGAATATACCACTTATATACCATACCACCATCTGGGACCCCGGCACTGATATATTAACCTCTGCCCTCGTGCTAGTCCACAATAACTCTGTTCGCTTTATTCTCAGAAACTGCAATCGTACTGCCAGTATCACTTTGATGAAAGAGTCTTTACAGCTTGCGTCACTCGCCTGTTACCACAAGTTTTCTCATCTATGTCTCATGTCTCTTCCACAAGATATACTTCAGTCTTGCCCTGCACAATGATGCTATTCTTCCTCCATCATACATTTCCCCTCGTTTCAATCATGCATAAAAGGTAGGAATAATGTTGTGCTTAACGCAAACATGTTATCAATCATTTATGACCCGCACCTCACAGGACTGGAACGAGCTTCCGGAATCAGTCACATCCATTGTTCGCTATTCCAAGTTTCAGCATGTTTTAAACGCAAGTTTATTACTGTGTAACTAACCAAGTATGTATTTATGTTGTTTTCGGTCAATTGCTTGAATTTTTGTTGTTCCTGCTTGTAGTGCACACTTTCTCCTGTTTTCAGCTAACATTGTATTAAAATAACAAAGCCTTTGTCGTGTGTTTTTCAGAGTATGTTCCACTCCCCTTTGTAATGCCTCTGGCCCTGAGGGTAATAATAATAAATAAGTAAATCTGTGGAGATTGAGTGTTCATTTTCTGCATATAAGCTGATATTCATGGACAGAAGGCACAACTTTAGGACAGAAAAGCTCAAGATGATGGCGGTCGCCTGCCACTGCTTCCATAATCCACTGCTTGCATGTATCTGGGCAGACACCAGGGAGCAGTGCTGTGAATGGGCATGAGCTTGTGCAGTGTGTTCTTTGTTTCCTAAAAAATATTTAAAAGGTAGCTAACAAACATGGTGCACCAACCTACTTTTCTATTATAAAAGTGTAATGCAACAGGAAAGCTACTCGGAAAGCAATCAATATGGCTATATCTGCTTAAACCACACCTTTTAGTGCCTATTATAGGCACCTAAAGAGCATTGTTTAGTGCCTAAAAATCTGGTCTCCAATGATTAGTAAGCAGAACAGATCATACAATCTGAATGGCTTAATCTATTTTTGTGCATTGACTGGGTGTTGTGTATTGCACTGGTACATAGGAATTGTAAACATTGTATAGTGGTTGTAGGGACAGGATGTCGTGCTGGTCAAGTTGAGCCTTTACTTGATGCTCATGTTTGACAGGTGTGTGCTGGTTGCATGGCAGGTGACAATGGTGGACATCGTACTTATGTTTCCGATGTACCTCCAGACACAGGTTAGTGCTTGTTTTATTTCGTCAATTATGTTTGTTAACAGTAACTTATGCATAAGAATCTCGAAATAAAAGCTGCACAATTCCTGCTATTTTTATCGGCTTGCCATATGTCTTCATAATGTGGTCTAATTCTCTCAGAATATAGAGAAGTATGGTGATTTCTAATGAGCAATATGACCTGCAGGTGTTTACTTTCTATTAATGAAAGGTAGTTGTAGTTACTTGCTGACAACAGCATTCAGGGCTTAACCCTTTGTATAACACCAGTGTATGATCATTGCAAATGAAATCTCCACTTTTCTCTTTTCTCCAGTTTGTTCTGAGTGAGACGAAGGAAGTCCCAAGTTATTTGTCGGTCTTTGTTTTAAATGAAAGCAGTTGAATAGTCTGTCCTCTTTAGTAAAAAGCTAGACGGAGAGAATCTTTAATGAGAACACATGTACAGTCTGCACCTATTTTAAAGTGTTGCTTTCTTTGGCTACCATTTCATGGTTTTGCCTGGGTTGGTCGGTCACTGGTCAGGTTTTTGCTGACTATAGTTGCATTCACTTAAAAAAACACGCATTTAGTGCACCTGGTGGCTGGATTCGACCCTCAGCCCCCCAGTGCTGCAGCCCAATGCACAACTGCGTGTGCTATTCTCTAGTGCCAATACCCGCTAGATGTTTAAACTGATCGTCATGTGTTGATGATTGTGATTCCCATACTATGGTACATACCCACAAAGGGGTGATCGACAAGGAACGTGTCACCTGTTGATTGTGACGACAATGATTTTCAAACAGTGGCACATACCCACAGTTGGGTGTTGGCCAAGGAGCAGGAGATAGATATTGTGCAAGGAGGTCATAAAAAAAAACTTGATATCGTGCCAATGTCAGCTAGCTCTTTCAAATGATTTCAGTGTGTTGATGATGATTATGATTTCCACACTATGGCACATACCCACGATGGGATACTGGCCAAGAAGTGGCCAGTATATTTCAAATAAATAAGGAATAATGGAGAAATACAAGGCTGTACAAGATTTGTTACATGCGCATGCCAGTTTCCTTTACGACGCAGGAATTAAATGAGCAAGTTTATAGCATTTCATTCAGTGCTTCACAAAAGCTTTGCTTTACAGATTTACACTTGTACTTTGGATCTGCATAAACTTTTATTTTACCTGATTTATTGCAAGCATGTCAGTAACTCACAGTTGAGTGTGCTGTTCTGGGGCAGTTTCCCAGGCATGCAATATATGTCATCATACCCGGCACACGCCAGGTGCATTTGATATTGCATTACTGGCATCTCCACTGTGTTTGGGTTACCCCTGGATAGTCTGTTCTGCCTTCGTGTTCCTGATATTCGCCTGCAATCTGCAAGCTGCCATTGCATCGTATACCCCTTTTCTATCTCACTAAAGAACTTGGTTAAAACACGTTGGCAGGCTAGTTGATTAGAATCCATGGTAGAGTGTATCAGCGCGACTGTACGAGGGCGTAGGAAGAAACAGGCACACAGACACAGCGCTTGTGTATCAGACAAGCGCTGTGTCTGTGTATCTGTTTCTTTCTATGTCCTTGCGCAGTTGTGCTTATACACTCAGTAAAGAAGTCACTGCTAGTGATATTGAGCAAAACAAGAACAACATTGAAAGCAGGAGCCAACGTTTCGACAAGTGGACTTGTCTTCTTCAAGGCGACATATGCTTAACTGAGTGAACCACCAGGCCAACACTCACCACATATTAGCTTTGAGAGTGGCACCACAACACACATCATCCGAGACCTCATTGCCGCAACTCCACAGCACATTAAACATTTCCTCATTCACTGCAGGTCTCATGACAACCACAACACCAGTGACTACACAGTTAAGGCCATGAAAATGTTCATAAACGATTTGCACACCAACAGACCAAATGCAGAAATCACCCTTGCAACAGTACTTCCCAGGATTGCAAGCACAAGCCATTTGCTCAACAATCAGAGACACTCCTAGCTCATGTACTAGGGACACGTAAGCTCAATGATTTTCTTCTGGATAATGGAAGCCAACACAAAAACGTCAATGTCATCCACGACGCTGAAAGACGCCAGGACCCCGGCATTCTGCTTTCCCGGGACAAACTACACCCCAGTTTTTATGGCATCAAGGTAATTGCTAACAACATCAAGTACAGGCTCAGGAACTTTCCTAAATTGACCCAACCAACAACACCAGTAAAGCCTGCATCCCAGTTAGCTTCAACACAGAAAAACGCCTGAAATCTACAACACCAGCTTGCACGCACATTCTGCCAAAGCTAGAACCCAAGAAGTATCTACATAGATGGTGGACGCGGAACCAACACCACTTGAACAACACCCGCCCAAACGGAAGCCCATAACCACCCGCGAAGCCTTCACGCAAGCAGCTACATACACTAATAAGCAGACAGATACACAGACAGACAGACAAACAAGTGCAGGCCTCAACAAGAAAATAAAGCATAAAAAGACACCGCCTGGAGATGTCTCGCCCCGGAGGTCTGCCCGAACCAAACAGAAATTACTACCACGCACTAAGGATAGCACGCCCAACAGCTAATCTCGCCCTTTCCTCCAATCCCACAAACTTGCCGCCAAACAAACAAATGACAGATTTCACCTAAAAACTTACACTAGCTGCGTTAAACATAGGAGAATCCCAAAAGGTTCCAGAATTAAGGTTAGATGTGCCCTTGGCTCATTACCCTCCGGGTTATTATTGAAAATGGAATGCTGTCCTAGAAAATGCATCAGTCTCGTTAATTGATGTTCTCGAAGAACACTGCAAGGAACAACTTACGATGATTAGTAATCAACTCGATAGCATAAATTTATCTGAACCGGAAAAAAGAGAACTTGAACAATTCGTACAAACTAGGGAGAAAAAACTACTCGATAAATACCAGCACAAAGGGGTATTAGAGCTGCAGATCCACCCAAGAAAACTAATGTAACCCCTACAGCACATGGCTCCACCAATAGTCCTACAGGCAAGCATCCAGAGTACAGCAACGTAGTAGACAACCCGCCGTGGTTGCTCAGTGGCTATGGTGTTGGGCTGCTGAGCACGATGTCGTGGGATCGAATACCGGTCACGGTGGCCGCATTTCAATGGGGGCAAATTGCGAAAACACCCATCTACTTAGATTTAGGTGCACGTTAAAGAACCCCAGGTGGTCGAAATTTCCGGAGTCCTCCATTACGGCGTGCCTCATAATCAGAAAGTGGTTTTGGCACGTAAAACCCCAAAATTTAATTTAATATTTAATGTAGTAGACATATCTCAGAGTCTAAGCCCCGAGGAAGTTCATCTCCTGAAACGTGGTCTAACGTTTTGTCCCAAGAACAATGCAGTAAACGAATACGAACTCCACAACAATATAACAGAGTTTTCAAGATGCATGCACATCAAGAAGTTCTTTTTTGATAGGCCAGATGTAGGAAAACAAGATAGAGACTCTCTTAGACCACCTAGCATGTGGGCACCGGAAACTGAGCAGTGCCCAGACCTGGATTTATACATAAAGCTGATCTCAAAGGAAATTCTAGAGTCAATGCGGCATTGCCAGAAACAAAAAAATTTGTCCCCTGCTCAGCATCAAATCTTTAATGAACTCGCAGAAAGGAATGATATTGGAAAGGAGACAGTATCGTAATCTGGCTTATAGAAAAGTACTAGAATAAGGCCTGTAAACAACTGAGCAATCACATCCATTATAGAAAACTCGACTCTAACCCAACTTCAGACTACAGCAATACTGTGAAAAACACAATAGGGGTGCTCCTGTCTAGGGATCTAATAACACAATCTGAATATCGCTTCATGATGCCTAAGAACAAGAAATCGGGCCACTTTTATCTTCTTCCTAAAGTACATCAAGTTCCCGTCGAAGAAATATTTACAGCAGAAATCCCAGGTCGGCCTATTGTGTCTAATAACAACACACCTACTGAGTCACTATCTACTAAATTCTTAAATCACCACCTGTCAAACATCCCCACCACCCTACCATCTTTTGTTCAAGACACGCCGCACTTCCTTCGAATTATTGGTGGCATCAACGCCAACCGAATCCTTTCCGACCGCACTATTGTAGTCACTTTAGATGTTTCTGCCCTTTAACATACCCATGAGTGAAGGAATTGAAGCCGTTTCGAAATCCCTCGCAATCAATCCCCAAGCACATGCTCCTGAAGTTTACCTGTTGCTCCTTAGGTTAGTTATCACACTCAACTATTTCAAATTCTGTTCTGTTCACTACCTGCAAACTTTTGGCACTAGCATGGGAGCACTGTTCGATCTCACGTATGCGAACATTTTCATTGGACAGCTTGAAGCAGACCTGTTGAAATCCACCCTTTAAAACCCCACACTTATCTTCGTTACATTGACGACATATTTCTAATATGGGAACACGGCACAAGTGCGTTAACTGACTTAATTAGCCATTTCAATAGCTTTCACGTGAGTATTGAATTTACTGCTTACCACACTCCTGGTCAGATCAACTTCCTCGACACGGTGGTTTACATAGAAAATGGAAAACTAAGAACGACACTTTACTGGAAGCCTACGGATAGCCAGCAATATTTAGACTACGACAGTCATCACCCGTGACACTGCAAGCAAGGAATTTTTGTCGGACAAGTGAAAGGAATAAGAAGGATCTGCAGCAAAGACCACGATTATATCCACCACCTAAATGACCTTAAAACAACGCTAGCAGAAAGAAACTATCCACAAGTTGCTCTCGATAGAGCTTGTGATGTCCCTTCGAGATTGGAGAGACAGTTGGAATTAACGAAGAAACAGCCTACACCAGAATCTGACAGACCGACAGCCTTTATAACAAAATATTCTAATGCACTCCCAAACATAAACAACATCCTACGAAAATACCACCCAATATTATTAAGTAACGAGCGCCTGAGAAAAGCGTTCCTGGATGTACCAAGGGTTACCCATCGCCACAACAGAAACTTTAAAGACATGTTAGTGCATGCAAAAGTCAGCCAACATCATGCCTCCGTAATAAAAGCACGTTGTCGCCCCAGGTGCAAAACCTGCAGGCACCTTCGAAGAGACATTAAAATTAAGAGCGCTGCAAATTGTTATGCACACGAAGTCAAATATAGCTTTACCTGTACAAATTCGGATGTGATTTATATGCTTGAATGTTCCTTCTGTAAGAAACAATATATCGGTGAAACGGGACAATCAATGAACATCAGATTAAATGGACATCACGCAGACACAGCTAAAAAGCTTGACAAAGCCGTTGCCAAGCATTTCAACCAACCAGGTCATAACATTGATGAACTTAAACTCTACATCTTACAGTTAAATTTCCGTTCTGAACGAGAAGGAAAATACAAAGAATCATACCATATCCATAAATTGAAGACATTGCAACCAATAGGCATAAACATTTCAAAGGGTACTTTAAATCTATTTGCTATGCTAAATTTCAAGCTATAGGCAACACTTAGTTTGGTCGCTTAGTGTTTTTTTTCTTTCCGTTTTCTTTTCTTTTTTTCTTTTATTTATTTATGTATTTATTCCATTTCAATATTTTGTTCTTTTTTTTCGAGCACCAGTTTCTGTTGCTCCTTCTATTATCTCTTTCAGAGACACGATAGCCCATAACCTCCAGACACTCGGCTGACACACGGCCGTTGAAACGCGATTGACAGACGGTCGTGTCCCTGGCCTTGTGCACAGCACTCCTTTATTCTCAATTCGACACCCTCGCCACTAACACACCTTCGCTCGTTGCCACACCCACCCGCCTTACGCCCCCTCCCCTTTAGAAGAACCCCACCTATATATACTCTAGCGAGGAGAGCATACGTCGCCAAGCTTATGTCGCCTTGAAGAAGACAAGTCCACTTGTCGAAACGTTGGCTCCTGCTTTCACCTTGTTCTCGTTTTGCTCATCGTCTTGAATTTCCATCTCCTGCCTTCCCCCTGTTTTGGTAGTGATTTGTACTTTAGATTAAAAAGGAAGCCCATAATGGTAACTTGCGTTTTGCAATTACGGGCTTCAGTTTTGGTTTAGGCTTGGCAGTTTCAGCATACTGGTACGTAGTAGCAGCCTGTGTGAAGACCATGTTGAGGACTGCCCGATCTGAATTTTCGCTCTGTTCTTATCGTTTGGAGAGCAGTACTGATTCATTGGACTTATACCTGTGTCACACGGGCACATTTGGAAGGCCTTCCAGTCAACGGCCTTTGAAACGCCACAACTCTATCGATTCAAAGGAGTTGTCGCGCTGCTACACGGCACTTTCGAAAGGCCATTGAGTGGTTCAGGCGTTTCTCGCAAAATTGTGTGGCGCTGCGGATCTTTATTTTCGTTTTCATGTCACAAAAAGTTCAACAGCATATAAAACCATTTAAAAGCACTATAATTTGTTTTATGCTTGTTTATACATTTAAAAAAAAATGTTTATACATTGCCATACATATATGTTTACTTTTTTAGGTTGTTGAGTAGCGAAACTGCGGCAACGTTTGCGCCGCTCGATGCGGCTGCCGTTTTGGTGTGTGTTCGCACATGTCAAGTGGCAAAAACACTTTATTGAATAATGAATAACACTCATATATAGTATTTTTAGAGCATTTTGTTTGATTTGTTCTTTCTAACCGTGAGTACGAGCACACTGTGAACGAGAGGGCATGTTCGCGCTGTTTCCGCTTCCGTTGCTCAAAGGCCATCGAGATTTCGATAGAGTTGTAAGGTGCTCCGTTGACTCGATAGACTATTGACTCGGCGGCCTTCGAAACCGCCCGTGTAGCAGCTCGAACTTGACCTTTGAGTCAACTGACTATCGGTTGGAAGGCCTTCCAAATGCCCGTGTGACACGGGTATTACTTATTCTGGTTTCCATTTGGTTCATGGATAGCTTCACAATGATGTGTCCTGCATCTGATGCGGTATTGAAGTGTGCAAATTATGTGCTGTCAAATGAAGTACTCTTTTGCAATCTCGCATTATATATAACACTATAGCCTACACACATGTTGTAATGTCACTAATAATGCAAGAATCTGCTACGGAGAACAGCCTAACTGCATCTGTGGATGCAGTGTGCTTACAAAAAGTTCATGACGTGTTACTGACGTTGTAGCACAGAGTGCGGTATTTTTGTGTAGACATCTTTGCAGCAATACTGCACCATAAGTGAATTACTTTCTGTCCACTAAATTCCTTTTCCCTGCAGTGTTTTAGAGGCTCTCAAGATGCACCAATTGAAGGCTGGATTATACTAATCATCGAGATAGAATTTGTGATGGCAATTAGCTCAAAGAGGCTTTAAAACCCACACAATCACTTGAGATAGACTTTAATAAAGATTTTTCCCCCAGACCATAAAACTGTGCAATTGTATACTTGCCCACATTCGGTCATTGCCGAAGGAAGAATTCTTGAATCCTTTAAATTGTTCTTCCTTTTGTGTACCTTGAATTACATTACTTTCTTACATGATCACTTTCACGGCACTGTTTGTTTAATAGTTCTTGTTTATTGATATTGTTTTGTTTATTTGTCTTTTAAGCTACATTGTCTATTCATTGTCTGTTCATGTTTGGTATGTTTATTTATACCATGTAACCACTCATGCAATAGCCCTGTGAGAGGGCTTTATTATGTAAAAATAAGCAAGCAAACTAGAACAGTGAAACTTGGATCCATAACTCCCACACTGGATTAACAGCCACACTTGAACTCACACCTGTGCTATATTTCACTGTAGTAACCTTGGCATAGAACTCTTATGTCTTGCCACAGCAGGCTAAATAAATTGAGTTTATGCGAAAAATATGATATGCAGTGGCTGCTCCGAATGTGCTGCCAAAGAGATGTCCCTGTGGACAGTTGATCGACATGGATGCAAGCGCCCAGGCAGCAGGTTGGAAAGTGTGCAGGGAGGTGTCCATCCAGTGCAGCTTACAATGGAAAGTGCACCGGGAGGTGTCCATCCAGTGCAGCTTACAACGGATGCCCCCTCTACCTCTCTCAATTGAAATCTGTACGTATCATCGGGGTGTCTACCAACTGGGAAAACCGGGAATTTTCAGGGAATTTGAATAGTCTGGAAATACTCAGGGAAAACTCAGGGAATTTGTGCTTCTATCAGGGAAAATTAGCTGTAACTTTATTAAAAAGGAACGAAAGTCGTGTTAATGCTGGCTCCAGTAAGATGAATCGCAACGAATCGTCATTGACGCCTTGTCATCGGCACGAGGTATTGCCAGAGTAGTTAACGACCGATTTTTCAGACATGCCCGATAATTCGCACGGCTTTGCGGCACCACCACGTACTCCATATGGTCAATGTATATTGCCCTGACTGCAGGTCTGAAATGGCATTATTCAAAGCCACCACCGTCACCATTTTGATTACCTAACCGCCTCGAACCGGCACTCTCGCAGCCGTAGCCACCACCGCGGCAACGTTAGGCCTAGCTGCTTCTATGTTCGCTATTAAGCTTCTTGCCGTGCGGTGCCGTGTTTTTCATTGAAAGAATTCGCCGCTGTCAGCAATGGCACCGACTCCGCCTTTGTAATCCTCGCGATTGGCTTCGAAGTATGCAGAGCACAACACGCTGCGTAATGCCAGTCTCCGAAGGTTAGCTTCGCCTCGTTACAGTAGTGTTACGCGGTGAAGCATAACAAGCGTCGGAAGGGGCAATTGACACGGGACAGTATGTATTAATTACACGCGTGCATCCCCGTCTCCTGACACAGTACGAGCACCGATATGCCTAATAGGTGTACTGGCAGGCCTTAAGAGCTTTTTCGGACGTGTATGTGGCAATTTTAGCCCTTAAGTGCATTTAAAGAAATGCATTCATTTTTTTTCGCACTGCCCGATTTTTCGGTTGTTCTTGCGGTGCTTAGGGAGTCCGAAAAATCGGACATTGACTGTACAACTGACCAAAAGGATGCTTCAAATGATCCGTGGGGGGAACGCGTGGCATAAGGAGGGTGAGAACAAGAAGGGCCGACGCAGTGAGGAATTAACGGGAAAGGAAGCGTGCCACCACCTCTTGGAAGTAGCTTGCGCTCAAAAAACAGTGTTGGCTGAAGCCGAGATGCAGGTGTCCCTCATCCAAACCAAAATAAACTGTTTAAACCAGTGAAACCCAACACTGAGATGTTGTGTACAGGCTGAGAGTATGTCAGGACAGTTGAGGTTGACTTCCCAGCTGCTGATAGAGAATCTTAGTTGTGACAAAGTTGAGGCCTCATATAGATGAGCTTGCTATCAGTTGATAGAAATAGCTCATATTCAAAAATATTTACTTATGTATGCATCTCCTTTTCATTCGTATTTGAAAATGTTCGACTCAATTTGGAATGAGTTTTACCAATTTTCTCGCTGTGCATTGCACTAACACCTTCCTTCTGTTTTCTTTTTAAATAAAATAGATATTACTTCTTACTATTCAAACTGGATTAAGTCATTTTTTTGTTTCGACATGCCTACTTGAGAGTGACAGCATTGGGCAACATGGTGTCAGCCTGTCCTGACATAAAACAAAGTTCTGGCTCATTCAGGGAATTTCGCAAAGGTGCTCAGGGAAAACCTGGAAAATTCAGGGAATTTGGAAATGTCAACTTGGTAGACACCCTGATCATGGAATCGGAGCCTTTCTTTTGCCCATTGTAGGCCTTTGAAGTGCTTTAATGGCCTTTTAAATTGGTTCTGCATGGGCATGTTTGTGTGGATGGCAGGCAGTGAGAGCATTTCTTTAACCCTTTAATGATGGCACATATAGATTGCCAAAAGAAAGTTCATTTTCTGTGTGCAATGTGAAATGCACATCAAAAATAACCACAATCAGCAAAAAAAAAACATTTTTTTTTTCGGGAACTTTTCAGTAATTGAAGGTAAACACGAGTCAGAAAATTCCAACTGGGCTTCACCCCAAGCCAGCAATGGCTTCGTTTGGACAGAGATCAGTGACTCGGTGACAGACGGATCTCCTCATATATGAACCATAGGTGTACATTTCATTTTCTTTACATCACGTGTATGACACCACTGCAGCCGGAGATCTTGCTAAGGTTTGTCTACTATGACCGCACTTTCAATAGAAAGGGACCCAAGGCCAAACTTATTCTTCCTCATCCTGTGTTCCTGCTCTAAGCCAACAAATGACACCTGCTGCCTGTCGTTCAATCTTGACTGAAGACATCTAGCCAGAAACTTCGTACTCAATACCAAAACTCTGCAAGAAAAATTTTTTTTCTGGTATGTTGGCTGTAGGCAACATTCATCAATAAAGGGATAATTGGAGGGACTGCTGTCTTGCAACTTACACCGTATGTTAGGGCATAGGGGTACTATACTCATGGAATTTAACGTCATGTGATAAGGTTAAAGTAGGCTGCCTCTTACGTGCGATTACTCTAGAGTGCAATGTTTAGCTGCAATACATCTGTTTCCTAAAGTTGGTAAGGATACTTGTGTAAGCATAAGTCGCAAAATTATGCCAAGTCACACAGGCTTGCAGATGATGAAAATGAAAGTACACATATTAGTTCGCACTCTTTCTCCACCATGCCCATTGGGTATGGTTAGCCTGTTAGTCATGGACTCAAACACTGTCTCTGAGACCTTCCATGCCGCTCACAGACACACTGTGCCATATGATATATAATAGGAGAAATTAACTTTTGTTTCTTATGGAGTTTGTTTTTCTTTCCCCACTTGACGGCTATTTTTGTACAGGCTCTGAAGACACACAATCGGAGTTGAAAACGAGAATGACTGCCTCCGACAGCGATGTACGGGATCTGAAACATCGCAGATGTTGCGATTCTATTGCATCTGCAGTTGACTTGATTCACGATTCGAACAGCAGTGAGTCGGAGGATGCCAACTTTTCATCTGACTTCGATTCTGAGAGTGACGACAACAGAAACCAGCCTGGAACATCGGTGGCTGCAACCCGGTTAGTTTCACTTTTCCTTTGTTGAGGAGTTTTGCTTCGGCCCTTTTCTGCATTCGTTTCGAGTGTTTTATTTGTATCCTCGATTTTATTTATCATTGACAGGGTGCATACATCCTTTGGGCAGGACTCCTTGCCGCCTGCGCAGCAGAGAGTGGTGTTCAGCCCTGCCAGGCAACCGGGCATCCATTTCGGCATGCAGTTCTGCAGGGGCACTCGTCGTCTGCTCAAAGCAATAGATGCTTTCCGACTGTTTTTCACAGTGAAAGTGATAGCAAAAATCTGTAGAAATACAAACAAATATGCCTGGTCAATGATTCTTGAGAAGCCAACATACAGTGAAGCCGACGGATCTTGGAAGGAAGTCACACTCACGGAGATGATGACGTTCATAGGTGTTCTTCTATACATGGACATTGTGGAGCTACCACGGCTGCATCTGTACTGGGGTACATCGAGCCTGTTTTCCGGACTTGTCCCAGCAAAAAAAATGTCAAGAAAACGTTTCTGGGCTCTTTTGGGCATGCTACAAGTGTCAGACCCAAATATCGACACGCAAGGAACTGAAACGGAATTCGACAAAGTCTCGTGGTTGCTGCACCACATAAATGAACGTTCAGCAGAGTTCTTTCAACCACACCGAGAACTTTCTGTTGACGAAAAGATACTAAAATTAAATGGGCGCTCTGGAATGCGGCAATATATTAGAGATGATGTGACCAAATTGGGGTTCAAATTGTGGGTTCTTGCAGACCCTAGAACCGGTTACACAATCCAATCCATCGTACACACTGGTAAGCGCAAAAAACCTAGCGCAAATGGCATAGCCTATGATGTTGTTACCTGCCTGTGCAAGCCCTATCTCGACCAGGGATACTGCTTATATATGGACAACTTTTACACTTCCACGTCGCTGCTTCGGCAGTTGCTTGCACGCATGACATTGGCTTGCGGGACGACACGTAAAGACCGCCACGGATTTCCAAAGGAGCTAAAGGACACGGGCTGGGAAAACAAGGCCAAGCAAGGGGATGTGCGCTGGCTCCGGGACAGTGGTGTTCTTTACCTCCAGTGGAAAGACCAACATGTCATGCACATGGTGAGCACTGCACATACGGCAAACCAGCACGTGCTTGCCAAACGAAGAGAAAGAAGAGATGGAAAATGGCACGAAATTTCCATCAAGAAGCCACAGCTTGTAGATGAGTACAACACAGTCATGCGTGGTGCCGACAAGTCAGACCAATTGACGGGTTCCTACAACATCCTCCAAAAGTGTTTCCGGCGATGGAAAACCCTGTTTTTACACTGTATTGACATTGCTTGTGTCAACAGCTACATTATTTTTCAGGAATACAGGAAGCTACACCCCGAGATTGCTGAGTGTGCAAGAATTGCAGGCTACGATCAGCTCGCATTCAGAACAGAACTAGTGCAGCAGCTCCTTGAGCTTGAGGGTTCACCGCAAGTTTGTGCTCCTCCACCACCTGAAGTCATTCAGCACCAACCAGCCAAAATGGAGAAATACCGGAACTGCAAGAAATGCTACAGCGACAGTAAAATTGAGCAGAAAACAAGAGTTTACTGTAAGACCTGCAATGTTCCCCTATGTTTCACGTCGAGGAACTGCTTTGCCGCATGGCACGCCCAGCTGTAAGGCTTCCAGTTAAATTTTTATAGCGGTAGTGTTCGAGAAGAGTCTCATGTGACTGTGCTGTATATTTTTTTTCATCATTCCATAATTTTATAATGGCTCTGAATTGAATGTCAGTTGCAGAGCAATAAAAAGCAGAGCATGTAGAAAGTTATATCCATCCATGTAGAAACCTGTCGTAAATGTACTGATGAGTGAGCTTGTTGCTTTGAAATGAGGGCCTAGAGTGGACTTAGAAAAATAACTTGCCATTTTGTTTGTTGAGATGTCCTAGTGGCAGTTGACTCGTGTTCTTAGGTTAGGCTAAGGTACATTACACTTTTCATCAAATTGTCTGTTTCAGTGGCATACTTTATGAAATTGCAATTCAGAAACACCTTGGAGAACTTATTTGATGTATCAAAAAATTTGTGGGTAAGGCACGTGTGTCTGTTGTGAAGACGATGACGCTGGGCGGGAACAAGAAGGAGCAAAAAGAAGTGGCCCAGTGACCGCAAGAAGAAATTGAAAGTGAAAAAGACATTGTGCTGCGGTGACAGGTCAGTGTGTGACACGACCTTGGGCTAAAGTGCACGTGTCTCCAGCCGCACTCTGAAGATGGCAGCGGGTGGCTCAGAAGGCCTGGTCCAAAGAAGAGACCCACCCGCAATGCACCTGCCCACCCTCGAGTACTGCGACGGGGCATTGCAGTACCCGGGCTGGTTCCCACTGGCAGTCTGGCCCCATCCTGTGCGACAGAGACCAGCGCAGGTGTCAACAAGTCGTGACTCACCAATCCCTGTCTTCATTGAGCACTGTAGAGAGAGGCTTGTTAGCCTCATGAGACGAAGCCTCTCTCTGCAGCCTCATGAGACGAAGCCTCTCTCTGCAGTTGGTAGCCTACCCGCTCGTCCGAAAGACTGCGTTTCCTTCGAAAAAACACAGAGCACTGTGTACAAGATTAAGTGCCCAAAGGCTCTGCGTCACATATTGGTGAGACTAAAATCTTCTTGGGAAGAATTCGTCAACACAAGAATGACCTTCACCACCTAAACAGAGAACACAGTGCTGTGGCAGAACACTGCAAACTTTTTGATCACCAGATTAGCCCCGACAGTGCCATCGTCTTAGTGAGAGAAAATGATCAGTGGCAGTGGCCCCTTTTAGAATCCTGGCACATCCAGAAGATGCCAGGTAACGTCAGTCGTTAGTCAGGAACAATCTCAAGGTCTACGAAAAGCATCTGTGTGCTTCTCAAAGCACCCCAAACACATATAGTAACTGCTATGCCTCATGCCATCTCGCCCCTGAAGAAAGAGTCTGCCAGGTTCTGAAACATGGGGTTTTTAAAGAAATTTTGGTTAGTTTTTCTTTTCTTTCTCTTTATTTCAGTTTTCCCTAGCCAGGCAGATATCTGCCGAGTGTTCACCTTAGATCTAAATGGTTGAAGGAAAAGAAAACCAGGAAATCACTCGTCAAGAGGAAAGCAGGAAGAAAGCAGAGATTGGCAGTGTTTCACTGCGTTCAGTACTCAAAACCAAACAAGAAAAGGAGTGGCTTGTTGATATTAAAAGCAGTGACAATGCCAGCAGTGGCACTGATTGCTCATAAGGACATGCATCCCGAAGGCACATAGGAAAGCTGGATGGCGAAGGATGAAGTGTGATACTTGGAAGCTCTGTTTATTACTGGAAAAGAGGACAAATTTGAACATGAACAACATCCCTGCAGGACATTACATGAAATATATAGGTGTAGAAAGAAAGGGAACAAGACAGGAAAAAGAAAATCACGAAAATTTTAAAAGTGATGCGAAAAAGCTGGCTACTGTGACAATGAGTGGCTAAAGTGAACTTGATGTAGAAAGAACCCACAATTTTGATAGAATTCTGGTGCATTGATAAGAGAAGAGAAGCTGATGCGGAACACTATTTGCGTTTGGTATAACTGACAGAGAAATTTATATCGAGTTCTCTTATTTATTACATGCGTTATGATGTAGTTGTTGACATTCCGTTATAGTTTACTGCTTTTACCGATAAAGAATACGACTATGAGTTTGACTAACTCATGAAACAGTAATGTGCTGACTGGGAAACAGTTTGTTTTATATATGGTATCTCTAAGTGGAAATTGCAACAAGCGTAGTTTGTTTGGATCATCATCATCAGCATCATCAGCCTATTTATGTCCATTGCAAGACGAAGGCCTCTCCCTGCAATCTCCAATTGCCCCTGTCCTGCGCCAACAGACTCCAACGAGCACCAGCAAATTTCCTAATTTCGTCGCACCACCTAGTCTTCTGCCATCCTCTACTGCGCTTCCCTTCTCTTGGTACCCATTCTGTCACCCTAATGGTCCAACGGTTATCTAATCTGCAGGTTACTTCACCTGCCCAGTGCCATTTTTTTCTGTTGATGTCTATTAGAATATCATCTATACCCGTTTGCTCTCTGATCCAAACCGCTCTCTTTCTGTCTCTTAATGTTATGCCTAGTACTCTTCGTTCCATCACTCTTTGCGTGGTCCTCAAGCTTCTTTGTCAGTCTCCAAGTCTCTGCCCCATATGTCAGTACTGGTAAAATGTACTGATTGTATACTTTCCTTTTTGATGATAACGGTAAGCTCCCAGTCAGGAGCTCACAATGTCTGCCGTATGCAATCCAGCCCATTTTTATTGTTCTCCGAGTTTCCTTCTCATGGTCAGGGTGCCCTGTGATTAGTTGACCTAGGTAAACATACTCCTTCATAGACTCTAGAGGCTGACTTGCGATTTTGAACTCTTGTTCCCTTACCCAGTTATTTATCATTATCTTTGTCTTGTGCATATTAATCTTCAACCCCACTCTTACACTCTCCCTGTTAAGGTCCTCAATCATTTGTTGTAAGTCCGCAGTATTGCTGAATAGAACAATGTCATCGGCAAACCGAAGGTTGCTGAGGTATTTGCCATCGATCCTTACTCCTAAACCTTCCCAGTTTAATAGCTTGCACACTTCTTCCAAGCACGCAGTGAATAGCTGGAGAGATTGTGTCTCCTTGCCTGACCACTTTCTTTATGGGCATCTTCCTACTTTTCTTGTGTACATTTAAGGTGGCTGTGAAATCTCTGCAGATATTTTCCAGGGTATTTACGTAAACAGTCTGTACTCCTTGACTACGCAATGCCTCTATGACTGCTAGTATCTCTACTGAATCAAATGCCTTTTTGTAATCTATGAAAGCCATATAGAGAGGCTTATTGTGCACTGCAGATTTCTCGATAACCTGAATAATGACATGGATGTGATCCATTGTAGAGTATCCTTTCCTGAAGCCAGCCTGTTCCCTTGGTTGACTAAAGTCTAGTGTTGCCCTTATTCTATTGGAGGTTATTTTGGTAAATATTTTATATAATACTGGGAGTAAGCTCACGGGCCCATAATTTTTCAGTTCTTTAACATCTCCTTTTTTGTGGATTAGTATAATGTTTGCATTCTTCCAGTTTTCTTGGACCCTTGCAGTCGATAGACACTTGGTATAGAGCCGCCAGTTTGCCTAGCATTATGTCTCCTCCATCATTGATTAAATCGACTGTTATTCCATCCTCTCCTGCCGCTTTCCCCCATTTCATGCCTTGCAAGGCCCTTCTGACCTCATCTCTAGTTATGGGAGGAGTTTCTGTATCTTTTTCATTGTTGTTTCGAATAGAGTACTTCTGAGTCCTCTGGGTACTGTACAGGTCAGTATAGAATTGTTCTGCTGCTCTTATTATACCTTTGAGATTGCTGATGATATTTCCCTACTTATCTTTCAGTGCATACATCTTGGTTTGTCCTATGCCAAGTTTCCTTCTCACGGATGCCAAGTTTCCTTCTCACGGATTTCAGGCTGCGTCCACTTTTTACGGCTTCTTCAGTCTTTCTCACGTTATAGTTTTGAATATCACATGTTTTCGCCTTGTTGATCACTTTTGACAGTTCTGCGAATTCTATCTTATCTCTTGAGTTGGACACTTTCATTCTTTGTTGTTTCTTCATTAGGTCCTTTGTTCCTTGGGAGAGCTTGCCCAATGGTTGCCTTGGTGCCTTGCCTCCCACTTCAATTGCTGCCTCTGAAGTCAGCCTCGTTACAGTTTCATTCATTACCGCTATGTCATCATCATCATCATCTCTCTGTTTTAAGGCTGAACATTTGGTTGCAAGTGCCAGTCTGAATTTGTCTGCTTTTACCCTTAGTGCCTCTAAGTTGACCTGTTTTTTCTTGACCAATTTTATTCTTTCTCTGTTCAAATTGAGGTGAATCCTAGCCCTCACTAACCTATGATCAATGAACTTTACCCTTCCTATGACTTCTACATCCTGCACTGTGCTGGGATTGGCAGAAAGTATGGAATCAATGTCATTTCTTGTTTCACCGTTACAGCTTTTCTAGGTCCACCTTCTGTTGCTACGTTTCCTGAAAAGGTGTTCATTATTCTCAGCTTATTCCTTTCTGCGAATTCTACCAGCATCTCTCCTCTAGCATTTCTAGAACCGACACCGTAGTTGCCGATTGCAAATTGTGTTTGGGTAGATTATGTAGTTATGGATGGTTGAAGCAGAGTAGTGTAAAAGCTGTTTGTTTATATTGCTCAGTGTTGCAGGTGCAGTGCTGAGACCATCTTTGGCGTATACTAAGTTTAAATACTTCAGCTTCTTTTTTCTTTTCTTGAGTGAGAGACTTCTGTGATCCGCAGTGATGCATTGAATTTGATTGTGCAGTGGTTAAGTGCTGTTGTAGAACAATGAACATCTGTGCACTTCAAGATCATATCTGTGTGAACGTATTGTACATGCAGTGTGAATGCCGAAGTGCATATAGCAGTTTTATTTAAAAAAAAACTGAGTGGGGTCTAGGTCATGAGTGACAGATGAACCATGTGCGTGTGTTGAGATGACAATGATGAGACTGGTCAGCAAAAAGAAGGAACACAAAGAAGTGGCATGTGACGGAAGTGAAAAAGGAAAGGAGACTGTGCTCAGGTGGCAGTGAGTGATGTGACTTTGGGCTAGTGCGGACATGTCTCCAGCCACGCACTGGAGATGGCAGCGGGGAACTCAGAAGACCTGGCCCAGAGAGAGGATCCAACGGCATTGCATTGGCCCACCGTCCCCCTAAAGTGCTGCGATGGTGCATCTCATTACCCAAGCAGGTTCCCGCTGGCAGTTCTGGCTCGGTCCTTTGCCAGCTCAGGTGTCAACATGTCGCTATTCATCGAGCTCCGTCCTGTGCAATGGCGGCCACTCAAGCACCTAGCTCCTTCCTGCGTCCTGTGCATTGGGTCCCGTCCTGTGGAACGGACCTCCCGACGACTTGACCCATCTTGTAGTAGTACCAGGGTGTTTGGTCCAAGACTATGACACATCAACTAAGGCGATTCCAAGCAGTCAGGATTTTCAGAGTAGAACTGTATACATTGTACAGAGATTTAGGTAATCATAACATGTGTGCCCTGTTTGTTTAGAGTTATTTTGTTTGATCTTTGTTTTTCGATTATAAATGTCTGTTTTACATGTGCAGCTTGTGACTGCCTGTCTCTAGTCGGAATTCGTGACATCCATAAAGACCAAGGCATCAAATTATTTAAATGATGCCTGCAAAGTTATGACAGCTTATCTGCAAGGCGTAGCGTCAGATTTTTCTGCCGAGAAGTTTATCAGCATTATGGGTGCAAATAATTCAGGATTGCAAAATTCCACAAAGGCAGCTGCCTTCATTGCAGGAACCGTAGCCACAGTTGTGATCACCAAAGTGCTTTATGCCAGATAATTGGCTGTCAGTATCCAATTGTGGAGGTGAGTGGGCCCAGTTCTCCTGTGGACATGTGAATGGATTCCTGCGTACGTTCAGATTAGAAGAAACTAGGTGGTGTGATGGCTATTTTTTGTTTTCAAAAAAATTTTCATATGAGAAACAAAATTGTCTGACATGAAAGCAGTTCACCTTGGTTTTGTGAAATACTGCAAAGCTTTTCTGGAGAAGGACAAAAAATTGCGCTTCACTGGAAGTGTAAAGTGGCAGTATTGAGATTAGCAATTTTTTTTAATTTGGAGGCTTACATCACAGAAACTAAAACATTGTACTGCCTAAGATTTCTTCAAGCAATTGAATATCACGTTTTCTAAATGCACACGCAGGCTCAGCTCTTCCTGGTGTACAATAAAATAGAAACAGTGTGGCAGAGTGGGCTTCCATGAGAAGGCTTGTTTCAATCGAGCAACGTTGAGTGGCCTAGGAGGACCCTTTATACTCCTATATGAAACTTGAAATTGTGGTAATAGATTTTTCAAATATAGCTATGCTTATTACCGAAAAAGTTTGTAATTACTGGCTCTGCAGTTACTTCTAGATTAACGCCTAAAATGCCTCAAATTTTTGAGTGGTGCCAATGTTTTAACTGAAATATTCTTTAGTTAAAATTTTAAATTGGTGTTCTTCAGGCACCATGAAAAAATGAAAAAAAAAATGATCAATTTTCACCAAAATTTTAATACATTATATAGCAAAGCACCATATATCTCTACCAGTATGTTGTCCTTTATGTGATTACAAAAATACCATAAACAAATTTTTAAAAATATTCTCGGGTATGTAGCATTTAGTTGTAGCATCAAGAAATAACTTGTAGATGATTGGCAGCCAGTGCATTGTACAAATACAAATATATAGTGCATAAATTTTTAATGGGAGGCACCGCATTTCTGCTGCTGTTATACAAACTTCAAGAAAACATTTTCAAATGCTGTCTTGCCAATACATGTACAATAGAGCAAGATGCAAGAGTTAAAGAACTGGATGGCAAAGCAGTGTTTTATTGTATGATACTTAAAGTGAGAAGAGCACACATGGGAAGCTTCACTTGGAAACATGTGATCATGTGTAGCATGTTACCTTTCATACATCTTCAAAGTATAAGCAGATAGGTGTCTTGCTCATACAGAGAAAGATTTGAAAATGTCTGTTATCGGTAGTGCGTTCTACAAAATGACTTCTTTATCAGAAAAATTTTTTCATAAACTTGTTTCGCCAATTTAGAATAAATTTGGCAGAGTGCAGACAGCTGAACTGCTTAGGCTGTACACATTCACCACTTGCGGCCCTTTAGAGGACTTGTTATTTACCTCATGGGCATGAGCTCGGGTTGTTTCCACTGAGGTCAGGATTGTGGTTCATGCTGAAAGCACAGAATCGTTTACAGACGCTATCTCTTCAACGAATACCTATAGTGAACGCCACTACGCGCGGTCGCCGCGATGGAGTCTCCCGAACCAGCTTCTTGCGTGAAAGGTAGGCAAATGCTGAGAGTAAACTATGTGAAATATGTTCTTATAGTGGGCTGTCTGTGTAAGCAAATGGGGCATAACAGAATGAAGCCTCAATGCAGCGATCGCACGGGTTCGCAGCGACCGATTGCGCGTCTGCATGCATGTCCGCGCACAATGTTTTGCTTTCGCTGTGAGCGAGTTTTCGCACCGTGCTGTGAGCTTTAGGCCGCAGCATATAAGCATTTGACAGTACACTAGCAACCTTTGTTGAGTGGACGCTATCAGAACTGTTCAAAAATAATTTCGTTATAGAGACTTCGACGCCTACGGCGACTATGATGTGTACATCACAGTCGCCGTGATAAATTCGTGTACATTTCAATATTATTTGCCAAGTTGCCTCACACTGTATGTTTATCGGTCTTCTCAGCGTGCGATTTCCCTATGCTTCATTTTTGTAATCTAGCGCGTGCATTAATTTATAACACAAACGACCATATGTCATGCCTTTCTTTAATGTGGGTCTTGCCGCTCCATTTCCGTTCCAGTGAACTTGCCAGTATCTAGCATCAACAAGCTCATAGACCAAACCATCCTGACATTAGCCTGGCAGCGGGTGCAGGCGAGCGTCTTAGTGCGCGTTTTCTGCTACTCACCGAACATCGCGCAGTCCCGACGCCGTAGCAGAACTTCTTCCTCGCTTCTGTGCTTGCTGCATACTCAAGTTATAGCCAATGGCTGTCTGTCGGTTCTAAGTTTCACGGGCAGCTTCTTGTCCTGCGGCAACGTGTGAATAAGGCTGACACCGGGCTTTGTTGCGTACGCCCGGCACTGCGGCACCGAGCAGTAGCCTACCATGTTGCGCGCTTCCAAAGGCAGCCACTACCTATTATAGTAGTTTCAGATGTTGTGAAGTTGACATCCACGGTGGTAAAGCCTCACCACTTATTTAATCAAAACCGCGGCTCTGGTGGGACCTTAAACTTTCGTTTTCAGCTCGCTTGGGCGCTTCCGAAGCAGCCGACGTGGCGGCTGTGTCCACGTGATCCCTCATGTCACGTCACGCCGACTGTGGCGCCAGCTTTTCCAGTGGTGGAGCTCGCCCCCAATATGTGCAAGTAGCTTCGTATGCGCTGTGCGTTCGACGTTTCGTTCGCGTTGAAGCGAGAGATGCACGTAAGTCAATTCGCTTGCTGATGCCGCGATTCCTCACTCCAGCATTCTGACAGCGAGTTTCCGCGCTCATCGAGCGAGATGTCTTCATGTTAAGCTGTGCGCGCGTGACACTACGCTTGTTAATTTAGTTAAAACACGTTGGCGGGCTTGTTGGTTTGAATCCATGATAGAATGTGTAAGCGCGACTAGGATTCTAGCCACCCTAGCGCGTCTGAACAAGGACGTGGAAAGAAGCAGACACACAAAGACAGCGCTGTCTCTGTGTATCTGTTTCTTTTACGTCCTCGTTCAGTCCCGCTTACACGTTCTATCATTGTTAAATTAGTAAGCTAATGTTTACAAGCTTATACTGTCGATAAAACGACTATCCTTATTTCGTACAGGTGTCAACTAATTTGCTATCGCAATCGGTGCTTAGCCTTTCGGGCGGAACTGGGACTTTTTTATCTTATGTTGATTTTTTGAAGCCCCTTGTCGCGGATACCAGCATATTCCGCTTCTTCTACTAGATCATTCCCCCCCCCCCCCAAAAAAAAAAAAAAAAAGTGAGCTCGGCGGGGGATCGGGCCGATGCCCACGGCCAGTTAGAGACGAAAGCCCTATCTCGGCCATTTAGGTTGGGCCGGGCTCGGTCTTTGCAAGAAGCCAGTCCATTTGCCGACCACCTACCGGTGGTCGGCAGTCGGCATCTGGCCGACGTCAAGATGGCGGGCTAAATAATAGTTGCCGCGTTCGGCCCACATACGGCCCGACGACTTCCTCACGACGGCAACAGCGCGGCTTGCCCGCGGCGATAGTTTTTTTGCCGGTATTCATTTGTAGACATTTTTTTTTTTTGAGTCACGTATACCGGGTGCTTTTCTCATGTCCATTTTTATAAGGCACCTTGTCGCAGATGCCAGCAAATTTCCCTTCCACCAGTTAAGGTAACCTAGTTTAAGAAGTGGAATGCCCGTATCCAACATAGTTTGACATGAATCTAGGAATCAAAGATAGTTTGACATAAGAAAGGGCATCCTGTATAATTTGTTATTTACATCATGCACGCGTCCGTGTCTTAAAGCGCTCTTTAGAATGCGATCGCTTTGTGGACACATGTTATTTTATTTATTTATTTGCCAGATTCTTCCGGCTACCTTTAGGAAGCCATGGCAGGAGTGGGTAGATCGGTTTTATGAAGAATAATTTATTCATTGCAATCATTCAAGTCGACAAAATTGATAACAATAATAGTATTGCTCAAAAATACTGAGAAAGCTGACGTGACTGAACGACAACTGGGAGCGAGGACAAGAAAAGTTACTAAATCATTACTGCTGCACTAAGCTCGTACTCTCACGAAATAGTAATTTTTCTGAGACAATACCGCAGGCACAAGAACACCGAAGAAAAAGTTAAAATATGTATCTATTTGTAGCCATAAGCCAAGACGCGAAAGAGCTATTCGCAATGAAGATAGTAAACAAGACTCCCGACGTTAACTGAAACCCCCAACAAAGGAAACCTAGGAAAAGGTAAACAAACACTCGCTATTCAGAAACAGATACACGAGCACATGGTGTTACGTCTCAACACCACAAAGGCGGTAATTGGACGTTTACCACGTGTCAAACCACCACCCCTCCTATCCAGATGTCAACGCAGCGTGGACACCGACGGTTGAAGAGTCCTACGAAGGGCGCTCACCCCACCATTACCTAGAAGCCTGAGCAGCGGATGAAAAGGAGGGAACCACGACAAGTAACTGAGAGGCGCAGTTAATTAGACGTTTGCGGCGAGTGCAATCCCCACCCATCCCTCAGCGCTTACCCAGACGTCAACGCAGCGTGGACACCGACTGTTGAGTGGTTCCACGAAAGGCCCTCACCCCTCCCTTTACCTGGCAGGCTGAGCGAAGAAAAGAAGGGGGTGTCGAACAACGACGACGAACGGAGTGTTTCCGGTTGCACGGCCGCTCGATCCAAAAGCACAAGGTGCGGCCCGCTGCGTCGCGCCCGGCGTCTCGGGCCTAGTTCTCCATGCGCCCGCTGCGGCGCCACCGCTCGGGGATGGTTGCTGACAGAGAGCGCCTTCACAGCTGCGTCGGCACGCGCGATCTCCACTCCCTTCAAGGCGTAAATAATGCGTTTTATATTTGGAAATTGCAGACAAAATCTAAGTCGTCATTGGAAGTGCTGATTACGCCACAAACGCCAACAGATTGTCACAGGGGTGGAAATCTGTTCTAGAATACGCCTGAACGCTATTCGTGACGGTTGCCCGTACGATGCACGACCGGGTGGTGCACTTCCATCGGGAGGTTCTGCTTGAAGAAATCTATCAGTACTTCTATTCACATCTCGTGAGCACGTACGCAAAGTAAGAACTTTACATAGGTAGAACTTGTACGAGTTTGCCAACTAATTCAAACTAACTTAGGTGAAATAAACACGCTTATCATTGCAAATAATCATCAGTAGATTGTTTCTCATGAAAACGAAGCATATTGAGTGATGCTAGAGGTTATCTAAGGAGTGCGTCCCTTTTAACGAAGCTTCAAAAGACATCTGCTTCGAACATGCTCATGCCCTTTATTTGAGCACGCTTTCCATAAAACACATTCCCGCAGGATTCTTTCATTGTAGGCAGGTTTTTTCCCCCCTTAAGTGGCCACTTGGTTGCTTATAAAAACAGCAGCTTTGTCTCCTTTTTCCGCTCTTTGTAATACCTGAACAAAGGACTGAATTTCGTTGTTGTTTTCATAATCTAAGAGGCGGTTTTTCATTTCGTCCCGTTCGGACTGCAATTTTTTCAACTATTCTCCTTGACGGGCAACTTGTTTTTTCGATCTCCTGACTGCTTGCTTTGACTGTTCTAGGACGTCCACAATATCTAATGTAGTTTGGCAGGCCTGGTCAACAGAAAAACTACGTTCAGAGCATGATTCTAAGGCAGTCTCTGGAACTAAAGCTTCCACCTCGTCGCTGAGAAACTGCAAGGCACTTTCGACGTTGGGGCTTTCTCCTGAGCTGCGGCAATTATCGCTTGTCTCAACTACTGTGTGATCAGTAAAGTTTGTTCGATGGCGTTTTTTGGGCTGCACATTCTCTTTTGCAGGTACTGTGGATATTTGCAAAACACGCTCAGTACCGCATTCGGAAGCAGGAGCCTAAGTTTCGTGTTCGTTTTATAGCCACTTTCTGTAAAGTGCAGGGAACATACCAGAGACCTATCGCTCGGTTCCCACTTGCTTCCTTTTCCCGACACTCCTTGGCGAGAGATATTTTTTAGCCACGCTTCTCGACGCTCCAGTGGCAGGGGAACTCGTGATATTTCACAGTCGGCTCCCTTTTGGCATTTGTGTCGCAGAGTGGCACACAACAGTTGCACGGCATCGCGCCACATGAACGAGGCTGGCTACGGCACACACGCACACCGAAGAGCCTTAACAAAGCACAGCAAGCACAGGCAAACTTGCTCACACACACGCACGCGAAAAAGCACGAGATTAATGCATATCGCTCGAGGCAAACACGTTCTGACGCGAACCGACTTGCTCACACACACGCACGCGAAAAAGCACGAGATTAATGCATATCGCACGAGGCAAACACGTTCTGACGCGAACGAACTTTCTCACACACACGCACGCGAAAAAACGCGAGATTAGTGCATAGAGCACGAGGCAAACACGTTTTGACGCGAGAACCAACGCCCGCTTAGCCCCGGCGCGAAGTCGCGAAAGCATCCCCGATCAGTGGCGCCCTCACCAAGAAAAGCGGTCGCAACTGTAAACTCGGCCGAGATGCGCCTGCCTATTGTCCGCGGCGCGACGTAGCTGGACCTTGCTTTGCATCGAGCGGCCGTGCCGGTTGCTTTCTTGCCACAGGTTCCAAACCAGTCTCTTCGGAGGCGGAGTTACTGCGGGTTATTGAGAGTAATGGGCGTGGTATCGCAACGGAGTCGACGAGATTGGTTTGTTGCTGGACAGTCTTAAAAATCCATAGTCGACTCACCTATAGGGAAGACGATGGTATTAAAAGCGGGGACTTTTCGAGAGTGAGGACAGAGGGTCCCGATGTGAACTTGGACCTTTAACTTGCTCCTGCATGGAGTGGGCTTCCGTACTGGAGCCGTGTAACCAAGCTAAATAAACCCTTTTTCCTTCATTTTCTATAACCTGACATAGCAGTTGACGGGCTTGGTGGATTCCGTGCCCTGACCGCTACCCTAGCCGCAACAATGGTTAGATTCTCGGAACCTTCCCGCGAACACAAGCCTACGGCAAAACTAAGAGAAGTGCCTAGGGAATAAACTATAGCAACACGTGTGCGATGCAAGCTACATGCACAATAAAGAAAAATCGATAAATGTCACAGGTAAGGTTGCACGGCAGATGTGAAGGCATCGGCTGATAACCCAACTACGTCACGTCGAAGCGCGTTCCGTTCTGCCATGGTTCCAGAAAAAAAAAAAGGAAAATGGTATGCGTTTGTTTTCACTCGTGGCATTAGAATCATCTTGCTGTGTTTCCATCTTGTTGGTCTTGCGCTGTTATACTCATTGTCTTACTGTTTACAATATTAAAGAGCATCGATAGGCGGTGTAGTTTCCTACTCGATTCTAAAGTAGGAAGGCCGCTTAATTGCCTAAGGTTACTAACGAAGACATACCTATCACAGGCGTTCACGATTAATCTTAGCGCTTTTTTTCTGAACACGTTCAATGCAATTTATATCAGATTTGGTATGCGTATCCCAAACAGTGTGTGCGTATTCCAATTACGGTCTAACTAATGTCGTGAAAGCCACAAGCTTAGTTGTAGAAGTTCAATGCTTTAGAGGATTTCTTAGCATGGAAAGTTTCTTCAAAGCCAATGAAACCATGTACAGTGAACTCTCACTTGAGTGAACTTCAAGGGACCGAAGGAAATAGTTCATTTAACTGAAAGTTCACTAAACTTAATATTCACTAGACCAACATAAGACATGGCATACAGAGTCAAAAGTTTGAAGTGCAATTCATGGAGCAAAAGAAATGGCATCCATAGTGTTAAAAATGTGTGAAATGGAATTTGTACATATCAACAAGTACAAGGTTCATAACAGTTATAATGTTGCCTTCCTCACTCAGAAAAAAAATCTGTAATCTTCTTCTGCACTTGTACTTTTAAAAAAAGCACTGGAAGTAACAAACTGTCCAAAGAGTCAATGTTCTTGTGCACTTCTTCTGGCACAGCTTGCTGTTGAAACACAAAGTCTTTCAACTTTCCAATGTACCCTACAACCTCAGCTGGTTTATAGGGCTTGAAGCTGGCTCGGCAGTTGCCTCTTCTTCGTCGTACTCTTCTTCTTCTTCAGGACGAACACTGGAAACGATCTCCAGATCCGTCTGTCCAGCACAGGTAATCAGTGCACTGTCACACTGTGCATAGTCTTCAAACGAAGTATCTGATCGTAACTGATAAGTTACGATCAGATAACTGAGTAAGTAACTGATCGTAAAAATAAGCCTTGGTCCTCTGAGCGAGTTCGTTAAAGTGAAATATTGACTTCCGAAATTCGTTCAAGTGAAACATTTTTGCATAGAATCTATAAGAAAACTGCCGGTGATTTTTAAAAAGTTCGTTATTCGATAATATTCGATAAACCGACGTTCGTACAACTGAGAGTTTACTGTATTTCACACGCCTGCTCCAGGTCAGCGTACAGTTGACATATAATCCCAGACATTTAAACTTCTCTACAGCAATTAATGGAACATTGTTGATATTACAGGTGCAGAGGAGCAGTATCTTTTTGCGTGTAACTATCGTCTGAACACATTTGGACACGTGTAGTCGCATTTGCTATAATAAACATCAGTTGTTATTTGCTGATAGGTAGTTGTTTAGTATTTATTCATATTCATCCGACTCAATGTACATGTATCACTACCCGGCCCTGTGGAACCCTAGATGAACTTTACACTTTTCAAAGCAATTGTCCGTTCCATATTGCTGGACATTTATTGTGAACTTATGAAATGGAGACCCTTCCACAGCCGCATTCAAAACACACAGACGCACAGTTTTAATTCCGAAAACCTTCTGACAGAGCAAAGTCACAGGCCTGCCCGGCACACGAATCGCCGTCACAGCGTAAGCTGGAGGAGAGGCGCCATCGGCGCTCCAATTGCGGTAGCGCGCACTGGAGGGTCTTCGCGGCGAAGCCTCTTCGCCTAGTTTTCTCGAGAGCGATCTGAACTGCCCGCCCGGCGCCAACGGCGAGCTGTGGCTTGTCGTGCTGACTGCACAGCAGTCTGCCGAGACCGATGTTGGCTGGCGGCAGCCGCGCGCGTAGCTCTGCGATTCGCTTCTTCAGCAGCGGTTCGTACCTTGCGAGGAGGCGCCATGACGTGTTCCGGATAGTAAACACGGGTACCCAGACCACACGGTGTACATGTCACATCCTGTCACCTGTGGCACGATAGGATCCCAAGCAAAAATTGGCCGAGTCGCTGGGAGCCGATCACGTCGGCGTGGAGAGTGTGGGCCGTAGGAAGCCCGACCTGTGTTGCCAACCTCGTTAGCGCTGGCTCGGGCACGGATGCTGGTGCGGATGCGTAGTGCTACATAATGACGAGTGCGAAAGTTTTGGCTGGCCACAGACGTCGGCTTCACGCTGGCCGGACGCTGCTGGCCGATCATATAGGATACCCTCGACAGCCGGCGCATACACTTCTTTTCTCGTCTTCTCTGGGAAGTGGTAGTAGTTGAAAAAGTGGTTATTTCTGCTGCAAGCGAGCATGTGCGGCGCATGCGGGGTTGGGGAGCGAAGGCAAAGAGGCAAGCAGGTCGCCTCAGCCGCCCGTGGCAGCCGGGTCAGGCAGCATTCACGGGAAGGAACCCGTAAGAAGCGAGTGCGTAGATGGTGACTGTCTATTTTCTGTTTAACTCTTTTGTCCACCTCTTCTTTTGTCCACCACTTCGGGCCTGCCGGGAAAGAGCGGTAAGGAGATAAGGGGCAGTGAGGGACCTTTTTTGGAGGAAAAAAAGCTTTCAGTGGCTGCTGCTTGATCGGCGCAGCTTCGCATGGTTCGTATGCGTTGCGCTCTTTGTTCGCGAGAAATGAACATTTCCAGCCTAGGGGAATTTCACCTCCTACGGGTCTCCACATGTACACGTAAGTCGAACGTATTATTTAGGCTGTTCGAGCCCATCTTTCGTAGAGTTAATTTTGAGAAAGTGCGTGCAAGTACTGTCGAGGGTGCGCTTGTTTGTTTCGAGAGGTTTTCTGTGATTTTCGATCTGTTGAAATCGACATGTTCATTGCGCGGTCTAGATTCGATGCCTTGTGGTCTTTGTATCTGCAGTGAATGTGCAGGAGTTCACATGCCAGAACTTGTCAGGCAAGCAAGCGACTTAAGGGACTGTGGGTGCATCGTCACATGCACGGATCACTGATGTGTGCATGCAATGCGCATAGCGTGTTATAATGTCGTGCGCACGATGTATGTACCTTGTGGTCATGGAGACTCGCGTGACATAATTTGTAGGCAAATTTCGCCCCACTTGCGTGAGATTGTTGCTACGTTTATTTTGAGGCCAAATAACGACGACTGCGCGTGTGCGTGTGCCATGCGCATTTAGTGTTTGTAATGAGAAGTCAGCCATTTGTCAGAACCTGTTCCCAAGTACAATGTTTAAAGAGTTTTGAGAGACCACAGAGCATGTGGTGCAATATTCAGCATCAAGGCAATAGTTATATATGTCTGTGATGATGTCTGGGTTGTGTGGCCGCGAAGAGGCGAATAAGAAACGGCAGTTCTGGTACGGATTGTGCAGCTATGACGCAGAGAAGAAAACGCGTTGCGACGAGAGCAAGAGCTGCGTGCTGCTAGAGAGCATCGAACGTGGAACGATTCGGACGTCAGCTCGCTGACCGGCGGTTCGAGTCGCGGCTTTCTTCGACCGCGTGTCCTGCGGCCATGCGGACCTGGTGAGGCCGATGTCCCGCTCTGCGCCTGCTGCTCAATCGGCGACAGGCGGCCTGATGTCGTAGCGGCCTGGTGCCGTATTTGATCTGAGGGCCCGGTGCCCCAGCGGCGTTCGCTGCCTTGGACCAAGGAAGCACCCGACTGCGGACCAGGTGATCCGATGTGCCCGCAACTCGCGGCGACAGTGGCTGGCTAGTCAGTGACCTGTACTGCAGCGGCCTGGTGTTCTGCAGGCCTGCTGTGCGCCTCTACTGCTGCCGAGTCATGGTCCGGCACAAGCCACCTCGAGAAGTGCTTGACTTCCGACTGCCTCGTGGAGCGCACACGACGACACAACGGCGAGTGGGAGGGTGGATGTATGATTAGGCACGTTAGGGATTCTAGACATTCTAGATTATTACGATTATCATTGCTCAGTTGATTGGCGAGTGTGTAAATTATTGCGTCTGTGGAATATAGTCCGTGTTGTCCGTACAAAGCACCCGACTGCTGTGTCAATTCAGACCCTGGGTCCTAATTATCTACCTTATCATCATCATCAGCATCATCATCCTGGCTACGCCCGCTGCAGGGCAAGGCCTCTCCGATACTTCTCCAACTACCCCGGTCATGTGCTAATTGTGGCCATGTTGTCCCTGCAATCTTCTTAATCTCATCCGCCCACCTAACTTTCTGCCGCCCCCTGCTACGCTTCCCTTCCCTTGGAATCCAGTCCGTAACCCTTAATGACCATCGGTTATCTTCCCTCCTCATTACATGCCTTGCCCATGCCCATTTCTTTTTCTTGATTTCAACTAAGATGTCATAAACCCGCATTTGTTCCCTCACCCAATCTGCTGTCTTCTTATCCCCTTAACGTTACACCCATCATTCTTCTTTCCATAGCTCGTTGTGTCGTCCTCAATTTAAGTAGAACCCTCTTCATAAGCCTCCAGGTTTCTGCCCCGTACGTGAGTACTGGTAAGACACAGCTGTTATACACTTTTCTCTTGTGGTATAATGGCAACCTGCTGTTCATGATCTGAGAATGCCTGCCAAACGCACCCCAGCCCATTCCTATTCTTCCGATTATTTCAGTCTCACGATCCGGATCCGTGGTCACTACCTGCCCTAAGTAGATGTATTCCCTTGCCACTTCCAGTGCCTCGCTACCTATCGTAAACTGCGGTTCTCTTCCGAGACTGTTAAACATTACTTTAGTTTTCTGGAATTTAACTTTTAGACCCACCCTTCTGCTTTGCCTGTCCAGGTCAGTGGGCATGCTTTGCAATGGGTCCCCTGAGTTACTAAGCCAGGCAATATCATCAGCGAATTGCGTTACTAAGGTATTCTCCATTAACGCTTATCCCCAATTCTTCCCAATCCAGGTCTCTGAATACCTCCTGTAAACGCGCTGTGAGTAGCATTGGAGAGATCGTATCTCCCTGCCTGACGCCTTTCTTTATTGGGAGTTTATTGCTTTCTTTTTGGAGGACTACGGTGGCTGTGGAGCCGCTATACATATTTCATTATTTTTACACACGGCTCGTCTACACCCTGATTCCGTAATGCCTGCATGACTGCAGAGGTTTCGACTGAATCAAACGCTTTCTCGTAATCAGTGAAAGCTATACACAAGGGTTGGTTATATTCCGCCTATTTTTCTATCACCTTATTGGCAGTGCGAATATGGTCTATTGTTGAGTAGCCTTTACGAAATCCTGCCTGGTCCTTTGGTTGACAAAAGTCTAAGGTGTTCCTGATTCTATTTGCGATTACTTTAGTAAATACTTTGTAGGCATGAGGCACTGGGTATACAGGGTGGCTAGTTTTTCTAGAACAATCTGCCAACGTCGTTTAACAAATCTGCTGTTACCTGATCCTCCCCAGCGGCCTTCCCCCTTTGCATAGTTCCCAAGGCTTTCTTTACTTCTTACAGCGTTACTTGTGGGATGTCAAATTCCTCTAGACTGTTCTATCTTCCATTATCGTCTTGGGTGCCACTGGTACTGTATAAATTTCTATATAACTCCTCAGCCACTTGAACTATCTTCTCCATATTAGTAATGATATTGCCGACGTTGTCTCTTAACGCATACATCTGATTCTGGCCTATTCCTAGTTTCTTCTTCACTGCTTTTCGGCTTCCTCCGTTCCTGAGAACATGCTCAATTCTATGCATATTATACTTCCACATGTCAGCTATCTTACGCTTGTTGATTAACTTGGAAAGTTCTGCCCGTTCTATTCTAGCTGTAGGGTTAGAGGCTTTCATGCATTGGTGTTTCTTAATCAGATCTCTCGTCTCCTGCGATAGCTTACCGGTATCCTGTCTAACCTTATTACAATGTCCCATTTCTGAAACTTACACAAGTACATGTCTTTATTTCAGATGCCAGAGCGGGACAATTGCAGAAACAGTCAAGTGACCTGGCCGCACAGTTCTCTGGTGAATGGGCTAACGCAGTTCAAGAAAGGACATTTTGAAATGCCCATACAAGACTGTCATTATGCTATGTTTGACCCTACCAATAACCTACTATTACAGCATTTGACAACGACGTTTTCCTATTTATGTTATGTTTGTATCTAGATAGTTCAATAAAATTCGACGAAAAATCAACTGTAGTGATAATTTTGTGAAACTTAAGGGCCATTTATTAATGTGCCTATGCATGAAAACGTATTGGTTGATTTGGCTAGTTCATTTATTATGGCAGCAAGTGGCTCCTGAGAACACGAAGGAGCAAGGAGATCGAGATCACAAGCGAAGTCTCTGTGAGCACTTGAAGACGGTGTCCTACAGTCCACACTTCAGACCATGAGAAATGGGGCATATATTTATTTATTTACAACTGACTGACCAGCCTTTCGCTGCGAACTGCTATTGGGCGTGAGGGCCATCATTCTAGAGTCGACGGCAGCATCACGTGGCATCGCATCGCTTTGCCTCAGCGAGACTGCAAGCGGCGTAAAAAGCGCCTTTTGTCTCTCAACCAAAACAGATTATCTTGTGTTAATTGTCCGCAAGCGTTGGTCTTTGTCATTAAATAATACTGACTGCCGTATTAGGAGCAAAAATGACAGCATACTAGCGCGACCTAGCAGAACCACAACCCAAATTCCAGCGAAGCTGTTTCGTTCGAGCAGTGACTTCACTTGCGTGTAATTATATCGGAACTTTAATAAGTTGCTTTTATATTCAAACTGCGAGCGAAAATTTGCGCCGCTCGTGAAACTAAATTTGCATGGTCTGAAGCGTTTGATTACATGATTTACTGCACAGGCCATAATTAAGCCCAACAGTTCCATTTTAATGCGTTCACATCCTTAGGGTACTTCACGCACTTTTCCTGGGGTTATTTATCTATCTACGAGGGCGAATGAGAAAGTATTTGCCCCTATTTTTTATTGGTCAGAATAAGGTACATACACGAAACTTCAAATACACGTATTGTTCTATGTGCCTTACACTATTTTTCTACGTAGTCCCGACACCGGTGGAAACGACACCAGTGGCTGTGGTGGCGGCCCAGTCGGGCAACCACCTCGCATCCAAGAAAAAGCAGGGGGAAATGACCCCCCACGGCGAGGCAAATTGGATTCCTCAGAAGAGGGGACAACGCATAGACCGACGGTCGCTCCAGCGCACTGCAATTCATGCGCAATAACGCAGCGCAAGCACTTATCAGCACAGTGGCCACAACTATTAGACAACATGTGCCACTGGGTCGGGTGCAGAATGCGTGACTACAACGTCATTACGACAGTAAGATATTCCGAAGCTGGAATGACGACAACAGCACGACCACCAGTCATCACGACCCGGAGCACACACCTAACGGCCCGAGCAGCAGCAGCAGATGGATGGACGGGCTCAAAACGGCTGGAGTAGCCAAAGAATGCTATTCGCATTAAAATGTGGCCACGGAATTGTGCGTAATTGCACCTTCTGTCAAAGTTCCTGATAAAGAGCTGTAATTTTTTATCCAGACAACGAAGATACAAGGCTCAGCAGGAGTTCATCGCCGTTTCATTTGTCATTTTCTGTTGCCTTATTTTCTTTATTTTTTTACTTGTCTTTCTTTCATTGCGCAATCGCGGCAGCGATCGCCGTGTGATTTTCTTAAAATTAAAACGTTGTTTTAAGTGTAGCGTTCGCCCTGTATCATTTTTAGACTTCTGCTCGCGCTTTGCACCTCCTCGAAGCCACCATACCTTCACTATGCGCCAACTCGCGCTATGCACCAACTTACCCAGCAAGGCTTTAGCATCGAGCCACGGCATTCGTAATGCGGCCGCATCGCTATATCTACGCCTATAGTGACCAACCCCTTCACGTAAACTTGCAGGTAGCTCACGTATGTTGTTATCCACTGTTCCAGCCAGCACCAATGCAGAGGCCACCTCAGGAGGAACACGTCACTTAGATGGTTTACTCGTAGCAGCGCCAAACCAGAGCCCCTTGTTCTCATGGTGGCGGATGTGGAACACCCATTAAGTCGCAGGTGTTAAGCAGTACATGATCTCAGGAGCAGGAAACTGCCCAACAGGTGCGTGCGAACAGTAAATTTAAGACCGAATCGAATGCGAATCGAATTGTGACAGAAGCGAATCGAATCGAACGGAATTTCAAACATCTTTTTCGAATAATTAACATCCGTTTTCGTCAATAATATAAAACGGTATGATGCCAGCATATTTACAGCGTTAGCAAATCTTGGGGATTAAATGCACCTTTTAAACAGTTAATAAAAGCACAAATGGAGCCTCAGCAGCAAATTAGCAGTTCATTAGATTATACTCATGACTGATTAGTGAGTGCCAATGACAGTGATTTAGCCGGAAAAGTCTGGCCACCTGAGCGACGTTGCGCAATGTTTGTAGGTACTGAGGTTGCTTTCTTCACTGTGTAACTCCTCGTCTTTTATGTCTAGTATGATCACCGGGATGATATCTTTGTTCGGGCAAGCCAGCAGTCGCCCGTTGCCTCACCATGCCGACGCTGGCGTGCCATCGTCCTGATACCACGCTTGGGCGCCCCACACCACAGATAAATATACCTGTTCTTTCTCTACGCTAATTCGACAGCCTTACCGAGGCCTGAAAACTCTCCCGGCCTTCTCTAGCTATTCGGCATACTCCAGCTTACTGAATAATTTTAATCCTCAAAACTATCCATTCTTCTAGACAGACATTCAATTCACATACGGTGGCTGTATCCGAAGGGATGGCAAAAGGTTAACCAAATGCCTGGTAATGCACCTAAACTCTCTTAGCAAATAAAGTGTGCAGCACTTGGCGTATTGCGTGATTACAGTCTTCGATCGAGAAGGCAGAGAGGTCAGCCTGAGCTAGCGCGTTGTAGCCTGCTACCCTGCGCGGCGGGAGGGGAACAGGGGCGTAACGGTGTGATGGGGATGATGGTGGCATAATAGAGGAGGGATGTCACAACGTGTGAATGCAAGTTCAACATTCAGTTTGTGTGCTCTCAGAAACGTCAACCATGAAGCCACCGCCGGGTTCCGGATCTTGGCTGTCGTCGCTAGTTCAAATGAACCTTCAGATAAAAGCACGAACAAAAAGCTGCAGGGTGTGACATCTCCTGTGTGAGCAGTACAGGCGGCCAAGGAAAAGCTTTGCAGTTGGTAAGGAGCAGCGATAAGCGGCTCCAGTATGGTGAGCATCATTAGGTGCTTTTAGGGGCCGGATTCTGGAGACCGCAGAGAATAAGGCGCATTGTCTCTACCAGACACTCCAGCATTTTCCAAACGCTTTCGTTCGTAATGTATTTATCTCCTTGCTTGCCTGTGGTGTCGTCGGTTTTATTGGCCATATCATTGTTGGCTTTCTCGGCGCAGATAATCACTACGGCACGGTGTCATGGCCGTGAGTCTAGAAGGCAGCAAAGGCCATCCCGTGTATGTATCACCAGTGGGGACGAATATTCGCCGTCTGCACTCACCGACCTTGAATTCACTGTAGGTGTGCTTACTGTGCTCGATGCCGGCACAGGCACAAGTGGTCGTGGTCGCGGTGCTTGCGCCCTGCTGTGCAGTTCTTCTGAAGTGGCAGGGTGGGGCTTCTTTCGCGAGCTTTGTTTACACCGGCGAACAGATCTAGCAGTCTCTCTTCGGGAAGACTTGTCTCTTGCCATTTTTCGAAGAATACGAGCTTCTTATTGTATCTTCCGGTTAACATTCGACGTCGCTTCGTGAGAGCCAGATAAGTTGAGACACTGGAATGAAGACGCGTCACAGTCAGCGGTGTCATGCTTTCCGCCGGAACGCTCACAGGACACTTTCGGCACTGAAGAGCCCGCGAAACGAACGGTCAAACATGGTATATCACGTGCCCCTCTTTGACAGACACAGGCAACGTCGAAGAAGCAAATATTGACTTGATCCACTAGGATTTCCCCAAGCGGTGGTTCTCAAGAATGCGCACCGATGAACTCAAAAGATTCCTGAGGTCCGCACACTCGGTTGCAGGTCTACATTGGGAATTACACCAGTCGTTAGCTCATTCCCATAAGTATTAAAGGAGCGGACGGGGATCGCACTTAATGTCGAAATGGTCTTTAACGTCTACACTACTGCAAAATTTTTCGCATCTACCATCAGCATGTTCTTTCGAGAGTTGACCCTGATTTAGTTGATTTTGCCCAGGGACCACGCTTTCACAGCGAAGCTGTTAGCCTCTAGTTGGTCGGCATTTTTCGTGTCCGTCAGCAAAAAAAGAAAGAAAGAAAGGTTTGAAAAAAAAAGTACATATCTCCTTTGGAATGAGGCATCAACACACAGCTCAGTATTCATTTCCATAAACAAAAGCACAAAACAAGCGTGAGAACCGCATGATGTGTGAAAGGCGCCTGTTACCAATGCGAGGCACGTTCCTTCTCCCCGCGTGTGTTTCCCGGTTTACGGTTGCACAAACTGCTCCGGTGGAAAAGGGGAAACAGCAGCATACGAATCAGTGAGTGACGTCACCAAACTTCATATATAAAAGGGAGTCCTGCCTAGCAATTACTCGTTCAGTTCATTGCAAGACCGCTATGGGTAGACTACGCAAAGTTAAAGGGACACTAAAAGCTGATGATAAGTCGACGTTGACTGTTTAAATACCATTGTAGAAACCTGGCAACGCTTATTTCGTGCCAAGAAAATACTTCGTTTACGAGAAAATTGCATTTGAAGGGTCCGAATACCTTTGTCGCAATTCAAATCTCCCGCCGCCCAACCGGGGGAGTGGTGACGTTGCAGACGCCATCACCCCACTTTGCTGCCGTCGGTAGGGTGCCGTCGGTGAGTAAAACGGCGCCCGACAGACGGCGGTACCGAGTCAAGACGGCGTTGGATTCACTGCTGCAGCTGCTTTTTGGTCAAGTGGCGTAGACCGTACGGGCATCCCGCAACATCACATGGAAGTTGAATTCTCTGCTACTTGCAGTTTGTGCGAGTTTCGCGAGCCAGCAAGACCAGCGCATCACTACGCGATAGTCAAACCACTGAAACGCGAAAGCGTGGGCGGCGCGGAGTCGAGCGACAACGAAACCTTTCGACCGCCGGCTTCGTTGTCAAGGGTAATTTCAATGAGTTCTTTTTTAAAAATTAAATGCAACTGGACAAGTGCCATTTTACTTCATGTTATAATACAACACAAGGATGTTATTTTTTTTTGCAATGTGTGGTTGAGTACTAGTGACAAAAGTTACCTGAGGAGTGCTTTCGTCATCGGGCAAGTACTTGAGTGTCCCGGAGGAGTCTCTAATCATGTCCTGCGTTGACCTCAATTTCCAGATTATTAAGGCTCTGTTGGCGATACTATTGACGCCTTAGAAATTCTCGAGCACTAATCTATCACTTTAGCTTGGCTTAATATATGCCTTTAGTCTCCCTAAGACTGCCGAAGAGCAGCGTGAATACTATGAGCGTGTAAGAGTGGAAAATAATAATGCTTAACAACGGTGTCGTGCTAAGACTAGGCAATACAGTAAAGCATTTCAAATCCCCATCGACGGCATTTGAGTGGTTTTCTAGCTGACCATCCACTTCCGCAGGGTCGCGATGGCGAGTCAATTTTTTGAAATATTCTGTTAAAAATAGCTCGTGTGGGGAGTTCATGGTGTGTGACGTCGAGAGTGGCACGTAAAAAACCATGAAGGATTTCTGCTCACTCTCATTCGACGAATAATGCCCATTCGACATCTGGCGCAGATTTTTCTTTATGCGGCGGCCCATGACTGCGGTGTACTCGCTGTCAAAACCCATGGCTTCGGGCGTTAAGCTCTCCCAGGAAACGGGCTGGTCCGCGCTTCCAATGTCACGTCGTCCGAAAATGAGCGACAAAGCAGACGACTGACCTCGTGCAGGTGGTCGTACAAGCGTGTTCTTGCTGATCCTCGATAAGCTTACTTTTATGAAAATGGCAACAGCGGGAAAAACTGCCCAACAGCAAAATGTCCAGAGCAACGATGGGCCCTGGGCTCACCGTTGCTCTGGAAAGGCAATTAAGTGTCATTGGGGGGGAACCCCAATTACACCTAAAAAAGCGAAGCACATTTATATGCGGACTGTGCAGCCGAAATATTGCAACACTTGTGCATGTCATCGCGCATCTGACCGGGTATCAGTAACGCAGTGCCGGAAGGAAAACAGATCACCCACAATAATTCACACCTGACGCGGCAGCAGATAAGCGTGCATCTTTTGATATGCCCTACATACACCGGCTCCCTTGTCCACGGGATGTGCGTCACAACATTGTGGAATCACGTGCATCAGTTCTTGCCCAAGGTCGGCCTAATTAGGTCGCGTAGCGGCGAAGCTTCGGGCGAAAACCGGTTCAGAACAAATTGCCACCGACCTTAGCAAACGTAGTCATAGGAGAAGCGGTTGAAGCGCTGCTAAGTGAGGAGGGAGCAAACATTGGGAAAGAAAAAGACACTTAATTAGAACGAGACCCAGTATGATTCTTTCAACAAAAATAAAAAGCCTAATTGATTTTATATTCACGTGGAGAGAAAGACGATCTATTTTACTTTATCATTATCAATAAATACCTTTTTTCAGCACCCACCATAAAAGGGGGCGATGTCGCCATTGGGGGACAGTGGGGCTAGTTTCGGTATTGGCAATAAAGCGTCGCAATGACACTGGTAGCCAAGAGAAAATTCAATAACATTTGCGTATGGCATATCTTATCAACCTACGTAACAATAAAGTAATGCAATTATGAGTGGAAATAAAATGTGCTTTTAGCTTTTTTTTTCTTTTCCGGCATGTTACGTCTTTATTTGGTCGCTTCATTTGTCGCGCCAAAGGCCGACGCCTTCGTTCTTATCGCTTCGGCTACCTTCGTCTGCTCCTGCCACTTTCTATGCACGTGCACGTTTTTTCGTACGATCTGCAGTTAAAAACTTTCTTTCTGTGCCTGCGAATTGAATGTTCTGGCAATGTCGAAAAAATTGAGGAAAGGGCACAAGACGTGATGCGCGGTTGTGGGGTGTGGCAATTCGGGGAGGAACAGCAGGGCAAAATTTTTCCGTTTCCCAGCGGACGAGAGATAAGCACACTTTTTTTGCAGTCGTTATGAAGAAACAAGCGCTATGCCTATCAAAAGAGCTATAGGATGAAACGAAAGATTATCTGCGGTTATTTTCAAGGGAATATCTTTCTTTTTTTTTTTTTGCTTGGCACGACACATTTTTCTGCGGTGCTATAAGAAACTGAAGCTACTTGTTAACAGTTGCACATGGGCCGATTGATGCTAGCTGACGCGCAAACGGCAATTTCTCTACGCTATATGTAATCAGTTGCTCTTCATTACTTCCACGGGTAGAAAACTTGCAGTTTATATCCGCCGAAGGTATTTGAATGCTTGCTGCACAAACTGGCTACCCTGTAGAGCATTCCGGTGACCAGATTCTTTTTTCTTTTCTGACATTACTACCTTTGAATATTCATGAACGCGGCAAAAGTCGAAAAGAAATAATAGATTACGTAGCAGTCACCGCTTGCGTTTTCAATTACAAGAATTTCAAACTACCTGTGTGACGACATCGGTTCGCTTCACTTTTCAACCTGTGCCTAGAAGGACAGAATTCTTTTTTTTTTTTACTTCTTCGTACTCCTTGGCTTCACTTTTGTGTTTCTTTAGTCATAAACATGCGGTATTTTGCCCATTTTTCAGATGTGACATATGGCGAAATTACGCTAGATGGGGAGTCCTGGCGGGGCTCACATGGGAGCAGATGTACCACGGCTACCGCCTTTGCTTTGACCACTTCGAGGAAAGGGTCTTCGCCGACCCGGCCTAAACAAGATTGTTGTGGTCAGCTGTGCCGACTGTTGGTTTGGAAGAGCAGGCCCTGATCGGTGAACGTAAGGAAAACAAGTTATTAGTGGTTGCGAATCTGTCCTCCTGCAGTTCATTGGTTTCGTACAGAAGCCACTTGAGAGGCACGGCGCAAGTGCCACGATCACGGCGAGCGCTGTCTTGGACACGTCGTCCGATACTACGCCGGGTGCCCTGTGACCTTACGCAGCGAAATTTGCTCCGCGTGCGCCAAGGATCAACGTGCTTGCCAATTTCTATTTATTGCTTGCTCGTCTGACGTGCGCGATGTTTCCGACTATAAGCTAACCTAAAAAGCCGAACAGTTTTCGCCCACAATGAGCGAATTCACGTTCGTAAAAAAGTCGCGCTGCGCTTGGCGCTACAGCATACGATACGGTGAAGACAGTTCCTGCCATGCGCAGCCGTGTTCTCCCTAAGCTATACAAATGTAGGCCAGTTTCGGCTATATACATCAACAGTGCTCGATAGTTGGTCCCACAGAGCCAAGAATCATAATACTTGAAGTGTGCAATAAGTCGCGCTTTTAAAGTTCACATGTTACAATACACTCTCCTGACACGTTGTGTTGTTTTGCTTGTCGACGTTTGTCTGAATTTGGTGGCGCGGGTAGCTTCATCGTTTCTTAACCTGTTCAGTCAAAAATAGTGAGTTACGACCGCCACATACTTTAGCTGTTTTCGTGCGGCTGCGTTGGCCGACGTGCTTGGCATCTGACGATGGGACCAGCACTATACACCCAAAGTTTTCGTCGGCCTCCAAAGAAAGTACGTATGTCCTGCGTAGGGGGCGTGATTTCGACACCCGTACGGCTGACTTTCTTCTGCATCGCTTTCCGCTCTGAAAGCTTGGAACGCTCACAAAGTCGAATGGCGGGGCATATGAATACACAACTCTAATGGCAGGCCACCAAAACAAATTTCGGGCCTTTGGGAACAAAATGGCGTCACATCTGTTTTTAAATGATCTGACGCCCCATTGTTTTTTCTTCCGCCAGAAGCGCTCCCTCGTCGCACAGATGGCGCTATGCCCCATGAACCGCCGACGAACCGCCATGTTTTGAACGGATGGACTTCTATGGAATCTTTAATACCAGATATATTTACCTTGTCTTGCCTGCCATAAGTTGTCTTCATTCTCCCACTGTTATAAGTATAACGCGTCTAGAACTACATAGGTGTGCGATAAAAAAGAAAGCTTCACAAGACTATAACCTTGGAACTTTATAGGAGCTACTAAAGCCTGCAGTGTTAATATCATCGGCCTTTTCTAACCATACCGACAATATTAATAGCATTTATTCTTTATTACGTCCCCAAAATTTATGCTAACAACGTATCACCCATATCATCTCATCCTCTCTTTAATTTACAAAATTGCCATTTAGTTTTCTTCATTTTTTCCCTACTACCGACAGATTCATCGCCGATCCCCTGTACGGGGTTGAGCCATAACGCCAAGCACCAAACCAAACCCATCTTGGATGTGTTAGTTCATCTCCTTCTGGCTTACAAAGAACATGAGGGACATGATTTTGTAGTGAAAAAATACTGGAAAGGAAAGATTCTGAGTGACAGACAGAAGAGAAAGAAAGACTGCACTGGCACTCAGAACTGTTTACTAGGCACAAAGCCTGCTAGATGTATCTAGCGCACACGCTCTAGACACCAGGGGACGGCTAGGAACATATGACAAGTGATCTTCTTTCCGAAAAACTTAGCAATTTGATTTTCCCGTCATATAACGAAACAGATGTTTGACTAACGCGAGTTTGATCACTGATATGAATCTGGTATGCCTCTAGCGGTTACCGCGCCGTTTTATCTGTGCTCATGCCCAGGATCGTCGCCTCAGAAAAACGCGACTCACAGCTGCACGGCCTGCAGTGTGCAGAAAGATGCGCGCTAACATCCTTTTTCGAATTGTTGGCGTGTTCCCTCATTCGGTCGTTCACTCAACGGCCGGTCTGCACGATGTAGGTTTTTCCAAAACTTAATTAAGGTACCTACCTGGTCGACCGCTCCAGCGGAACACTGCACGTAGCGTTTTGCCTGCTTCACTTTGCATGTTTGCAGAGCACGTCCCTTTATTCGGAGGCATAGGTGAGCCAGTCTGCTCGGGGCGGAAAACACAACCGGTACTCCATACCTGTTCGCCATTATCTTGAGGTTGTGGCTCACCTTGTGGAAATAAGGTACTGCTTGTGCCTTTCTTCGGCAATCCTACTGAACTCCCTCACCAACCTTCGGATTATTGCTACATTGAGCTTCTGCACCAAAGTTTCTGCCACCGAAGTCACAACCGGACGAGGTTATTCGGCATTTAAAAGCAGCTGTTCAAAATTAGACTCGAGTTGGTGGACACACGACCTTCTAAGCGCGAACCCTAGTCAGAGCATCGCGATACCCCTTTTGACAATTTTAGGGTGGACAGAGTCGTGGAGCAACAGTTGTTTTCTCTCGCACGCTGAATAGCTTCCAAAAAGGTGACAAAAAGCGATTGACTGAATCTTCATGAGAAACTAGACTGGTTCCACTACCGGGGCTACGTGAAAATACCAACCAAAACAGAAGGCTGGACAACAGGCTACGCGTTTTCGGCAACACCCACATCCCGGAAGACTATTTTCGAAAGTATGTAAATATGGACTTGAGTCAAGAACTACAGCGCATGACTTGGCAGCAATGAACAGATGAATGGCAGAAAAAACAGATTCAGAACAGCATGAGGGGTGTTTGCTTGAAGGTGCTGATTGCATGCATAAATATACTGCGAATCATAATTCAAGTGATGTGCTCCATGCAAAGTACTGTCAGCTATGTCAAACAAAATTATTTGCGTCTTTTTCAAGCCGACAACGAAGGTTGTTTCGTCGTCTTCACGGAAGATCTTTATCAGGCAAAAGCGCGTCGCGTCATCAACAAAAACTTCGCTCCCCAAGAAACCCGGATTTCACACGTCAACGAAGTATTTTTTTTCGGTGGGCAACTGTCTAAAAACCTTAGCGATATGCATAGACAAAAGCAAGAAAGATGCCCTCACAGTTCATGTCATTCAGCAAGCACCGACTCGCCCAAGAAAAAGTTGTGCGAAGAACGTGAGAGACGTAGAAGATGCGCGCGCAGTGAAGAAGAAGAAGAAGAAGCTCTCCGCGATGTCGTCTTCGCGAAACATTGAGTCCCGACCGGAAGGAAACCAGGGACCAAGCACGTCGACCAGCTTGGATCGCGAGAAGCGATCCAAGCACAAGAAGCGCAAAAAGGCGGCCAAGCGCGAAGACGCCAAGCAAGACGCCGACGAAGCACCCAAACCCGTCCAGTCGCCGGCCCCGGTGGCGGACAGCCCAGCGGCAGGCGTCGAGCTTCCCAAGGGTGCGTGTGGTTCCACATATGTCCCACAAATAGCAGCACTGAGACACATATACGGGGGTTCTCGATTAAGGTTACCGCCCAAAATTATCGTTGTCTCCGTTTTCGCGCCGATAGGTGTAAGGAACCCAGCAACCCAGCTAAGTCCGTTTAACAAGTGCTGTGGGCATGGAGGTTGTATGAAGTTCGGGGTGCGTAGGCGAGACGGTCATGCCCGTCATGCGTGCTACCGTAATTGTTAAGCTATAAGAGTGGAACACCGCGAACTGTTTCAGTGTGCAGCCCAGGATTACGGACAAGACGCCAGGAGAACTTAGGTTGGGGCTCTAGTTGGTTGTGCATATGAAACGATGGCAGCACGCTACTGCGAAACAGGACGCAAGGAAACGGCGCACTGGACAAGCGCTTGTCGAGTGTCGTCTGCGTCCCTTTCTTGCGTCCTTGGGTAATATTTCACACTATAGCGCTCTGCAATTATTAAATATGGAAGGGACACGCCGAAAGCAAGACGAGACATGACAATCTTGTCCATAATTCTACGTCGATATTATGTCTAACATTGCGGTCACGACGCGCTGGAAATAACACCATACATGACAGGATTGTCCATAACTTGAGGTCGGTTGTACGTTGCACTATAGTCATGCTTTGTAAAGCGCTTACTGTAAATAAAGTACTTATGTGGTAAAGTTTAACTCCTAATAAACCACATTTTACGTCAACTGTTCCACGGCTTATGGAAGCCGCCGGCGTTCCCAGTGTTGATTGTGAAACATCGAAAGCTGTATATGGCTAGCCGATCCGTTCGTCCATCTTTCGTCTGTACGCCGAAAACTGTACGCACAACTCCATTCTCACGCGCAAAAAGAAGAAGAGAAAGAGGCGCGCGATTGACTAGCTTCACCAGCAGTGACGTCGTTGCTCTCCACAGCCGAGCGCGCGCGCAAAGGTTTCTCACCAGCTCCGAAATGGCTAGGCCACGCATCATGCGTACTCCTGAGGAGCAGGCGGCTTTCGATGAGAAACGCTGCAAGCAGAACAGGGAACGAGCTCGTCTACGCCGTGGCGATGATGCAGCCCGGGCACAAGCAGCACTGCGTCCCGAGGATCCGGCAGCCTACCACGCCGTCGTTTAATGAACCGTCGGGATTACCCAGTGATAGACACCGGGCCGCATGTTCGCGCTTCGCTGGTTAACCATCTGTACGCAGTGCTTGGGCGGTGATTTTTTGGCTTGTCTGTTGATAGTCGACGTGTTATGACATATTGTGACGTAGTAGAGACGGTAAAGAACACAGTAATAAAATTGTGAAACTACGTTCTATTAGGCGAACCTGTGCCCTCAAAAGACAGGCTACACTCAAAGCACAACGATAGCGGCGAACACAATACGCGATCGTCGAAATCTCATGTGCGGCGCAAGCGCGTCGGCTTTTACACATGAGTCATCGAGAGTTCCAGAATAATCGCTGGTGCCCGCGTGTCTTCCAGAAGTACGACACTATTGCACATGCGCACATGCACTCAGATTACGCAAGGTTCGGTGACAACAGACGGCGGATAAAACCATCGATAACGTTCGAGAAACTTTCGATACAGGCAGGCGCGCCCTGCGCTGAGGGATAAAATTTGTTAGGCGGTGAGACGCGGTCACCCGATAAACAAGTACACATGTGAATACCCCTCCCCCCTCTTAAAGAGCATCGTCCCGATGCTACAAATACGAAAGCGAAAACAAAACCATGCATAATAAAGAAACAAACACCTACAAAGTAACAAAGAAACCAAGTCCCTATCTTCGTTAGCATAGAAAGGCTTATTGCCCCAACCACTGGCACGCGTCGGCAAGCTTCGGCGCGCGCCGACAAGCGAACGCTTCGCTTCGCGTTGGTCGGAGGAAGAGGGCACGCAACCACTGGAGCTTCGCTCCGACGCGCGCCGAAGCTCGCTCCTCGGCTGCGGCGCATTGTTGCTGGACTATCCTGTCCTCATCCGTCAAAGTCCGGCCTAAAACAGCCTGCTGTAAACTAAGCTTGAAACAATAAGTTAGTGATCTGTATGCGCTTTTAGATATAAAAAACACGTTTGAATAATGAATATACGCCTGCTGTAACAGTTTGGTTTTATTTTTGAAGTAAAAATAGTGGACAAAATATCGACATCAGCGCTCGCGAGTCGTCTGCCTGCAAGATCGCTTTGCAAACACCTCCACGATGATGCCATATCATATCAAAAACTGTTGTACCATTTCATTTTTTGGTAGCTAATTGCACAGCCAACTATGTAAGAATCAGGCGTGCAAAGTATCACTGAAAAAATCTGTGTTGGAAATATTATCACGTAGTAGTGACGGCAAATAAATAGTGCAGACTCAATCGCAACGATAGCGGCGAGCAATGTCGGCAATCGTCGAAAATCTCGTCTGCGGGTCAAGCGCGTCGGTTTGCATAAACCAGTCGTCGAAAGTTACAGCCTATTCTCTGGTGCCCGCGCGCCTTCCAGAAACTACTATACAATTCGTTTCGCGTATGCAATCAGATTAACAGGGTTCGTCGACAACAGACAGAACCATCGATAACATTCGCGAAACTTCCGATACGTTCAGGCACATCCTGCACCGAGCGATAACGTTTAACATTTTTTAGCCGGTGGAATACGGTAACCAGATACAGATAAAGCATCCTTGTCAATATAATTATGCTTGTTGGTGCATGAACGGAACGTGAAAAAGTGGGTTCTGAGAAAATAAGCAAAAAAGAGTTGAAACACCTGTAGCACTCACAAAAAAATCTAGAATAGCTAAAATTTATGTAATTCGTAGCTTGTCTCCCCCCGATTCTTGATTCTGTTAAATCTAGCCCATGGATCACCTCTATTATTCTGGGTTGTTTTGATGCATCAACACCGCATCCGGAGGCCTTCACATTGAGTGTATTGCTACAAAACATTTTCACAGTGTAAGGGCCATGTTCTATTGTAACTGGTTTCCACATGTCAAGTTTGTCTTTCTTTACATTAATGAAATGACATACCGTCAGATAATACAAGCTTGAGAATTGGAGGGTTTTAATAGGGGTCTTTCGTTGCCCTTTGCCAAGTCGTACTATTGAAGCGCTTATACGAATGTATGGGAGCAGCTCATTTGCATAGTACAAGAAATATATAAACAGGTTATTTTCACAATTTATACACTTCGTCACCACAAAAAAAATGTTTCATTGTTTTCAGCCTGCTATGATGTTTTGACTGAGAAAGATATATTCAATTTGTTCTGCGAGGCACGCAATAATTGCTGTGGCATATTTTATTGCACAACACTGGATACAGTAGCTAACCATGATTATTACTCAGACGAAATAGCACAATGCATATGATCAGGCACATAGCATATTATTATTGCACTTTTTTCATTCATGCCCTTTATTTAATTGTACAAGAGCTCCTGCACTGAAATAGTATACTAGTACATACTTAAAAAGCACGATTTTATACTACGATAATAATAATCATTCAAATCTTTATTGTAGTGCCCAGGAACAGCTAGAGAGCCTTTGTACTGGTGCACATAACGAGCACTATGCGAGACAAAATGTAGAGAAAACATGAATGTGGTAGACAAAAAAAGTGCAAGATATAGAAACAAATAAGGAAAAAAGGAAAAGAGGAAAAGTAAACGGGGAGTTAATCCTACGTGATTATCTACAGATACACAAAACACAAGAAACGAACACTGAAGTATGTTTTGGAGTCGAGTCTTATACAGCACAATCTTGCAACAAGGCCAGGCAACGAATGTGGAATGCTACCTGGTATACTGTTGCGGCACGAACAAATGCATATGATCAAGAAGCTTTAGGGAATGCATAATGTCATGCACCACCTTCTACAGGAACAAAAGGTGTGATTAAGTCTTGAATCTAGAGGTGCGAGTTGAAGTATATTTGAGAAGGCTCAACTGTGGTCGCCAGAATGGCAAAAGTGGTGCTTTAAGATAGATATCAATTTATTCTGGATGCGTTTCATGAGGTCAGAATCAGACTTGCTCGTTGCAGCGCCCCCCCCCCCCCCCCCCCCTACAGAGGCATACTCTAGTAGTTGGCGGCACACAGCAGAATTTCAGAAACACAATAGGCGAGTGAAAATCATCCAATATACGGCATGTGATTCCAAGAGCGTGAATGGCATGTTGTGTAATTATCTATGTGAAGAGAAGCTTAGCATTTTGTTGAAGTACACACCAAGATCTTTCATTTCATGACCATAAGGAGTGGAGCATCACATAGGGTGTATCAAAATTTCACATAGTGCGTTTTCTGCATGTAACTTAATGCCATAGTATTGGAAGCATTCAGAAGTACTTATTGTTGAGAGTGAAAAAATGTATTTTTGGAAGTCGATGCAGTGGTGAACACTGTTCACAGTTTCAAATAGTTTTAAGTTGTCGGCACACAAAGTCATGCTGTCCATTTATTAAAATGCTCTTAGCACTAACAGAAAGCAAGGAATCCAATATCGATTCAAACACTTTTGACGCACTGCAGAGGAAAGATATAGGTCGGTAGTTATTAACTGCACATCTAGCACCTGATTTGTGCATGGGCAATGTCCATGCTGCCTTCCGAGTGCTAGAAAAGGTACTAAACTTTAGGGAACTATTGAAGATGTTTGTGAGGACAGGAAACAAGTATGCTTCCATACGTCTGGACCCTTTCAGATGCCACTTTATCCCGTTGATTGAAAAGTTGCTTTCACCGAATCTCTTGCATTTTCAGAATCGTATAAAGTGTACAGCTGCAGAAAATATTAAGAATTTTCAATTGTTTAGCAAATTTTGTCAAGTTGACAAAATTTCAACTCCATGGGAAAACTCACTACAGGAACACAAAATATGAGAACATGTACTATTTAGTGTTTTGAAGAGCTTGAAAAGCACTTATCCAGCCACTTGAAAATTATGCCTGCTGCATGATATTGTAAAAAAAAAAACAATGAAAAAAGTGAACCCGCTACATACAACATACTGACACAGAGTAAAAACACCCAGCCGTCTTCTACCTTCCCACTCATTTTGCTAAAACATTCTGCACGTTATTCATTATTGCAGCATAGTTACAATAATAAATGTTTCAAGATGTATGAAGCACATTTTAAATACCATTACTTTCATCAGTGCTTTTGCTATTGATGCACTCTCCTGCTGTGCACAATTGTGTAGACAGCGTCTGAAAGGGTTAAGCTCTGCGGAAGAAATACCATCAACACCACAAGAAAGAGAAGGTTTAAGGCACTTCATACACTTGAAAACAAGGTTTTCATTGACTGATAGCGTACGTACTGTGCCAGACTGAGAAGGAAGGTTACTTGAAGCATGTTTCACACCATATAGCAAACAGAAATGTACTGCAAAGGCATCAGCAGTGTTCGAGACAACACCACCATTTTCATGAAGAAGACGTACATCTTTGGCACTCTTTTTAGAAGAGTGAGAGCGCACAAAGCTCAAGAAATATTTTGAATTATGTGTCACGCTGGCTTCAACATAATCAATGTGGTCGTAGTGACGATTCTAGTAATAATAATAATAGTAATAATAATAATAATCTTAGTGGTAACTTGGCACTCTAGACTAAAAAAGAAGGCTGATGCCTGTATGTTAGAGTGTCTGATAACGAGCCATCTAGAGCAGGAATTTGCAGGATGCAGAAGATACCTCCTTCCCCTCCACGTGCGCGCGCGCACGCACACACACACACACACACACACACACACACACACACACACACACACACACACACACACACACACACACGCACACGCACACGCACACACACGCACGCACGCACGCACGCACACACGCACACACACACACACACGCACGCACGCACACGCACGCACGCACACACACACACACACACGCACACACACACACACACACACACACGCACGCACGCACACGCACACGCACACTTGCTCAATAACACAGCACGGCACACACGCACACATTCGACGGGTGCACAGCACACAGGAGTGCCAATTCAGTCTGGTTCCAAGGAAGGAGAATCTAAATGGCCAAGGGGGGTGAAGAGAAACCTCTGTATGCCAGATATAATCATGGAGTTGTGGTGCCGGGCCATAGAGGCACGATGAGGGCTCGGGCTGTGCTGACCACTTGTTCAGACGAACTGAAGAGAGATTAGCGCTGTTCAGAGAGCCGTCAAGCACCCTGCAGTATAGACTAGTGCAATGTTGCGCTGGTATTGCAGGGTGTGCTACTTGAGGGGTTTGAGGCAATCCTCGTAGGCTGGCATGAGCTTGCGACAATCGAAAAGACGAAAGGGTGCGTGTTGTGCGGGACAGAACAAGCTTAAGTTTGTTAGCGTCGCGAGTTTGGTACGGGAACTATACTGATGAGCAGTACTCAAGTCGTGACAGAATGATAGAAGCGTAGAGTGCTCGGAAAACCTTACGTCATCAGGGAAGGGAGACACGGGACACAAACACAAGATTGGGCCGATGCTTAGATACAGTGCTGGTGACATATGCGGAAAAGTTGAGAGAAGAGCTAAATGTTACACCCAGAATGGGAAGGGCCCTAACCGTCTTTATAGAGGTGCCTCCATGGAAGTAGGTTGGACGTGCAGCAGTTTTGTTGTGGCTGATACGCATAGCAGCACTTTTCGCAGTTCTACTACAAAGTTTGCTATTGTAGGCCCAGTCGTTCACCTTTACGGAATGTATTTATTGCAAGCACATATGCTCTGCATCGGCATATTGTTGTTGTGGAAGTGTTAACTTGTTAATCAAACACATTCTGCGCAGATGCATTAGTAACTGAGTTTTCAGTAGATCTTTGTCCTGACTACAATTTATAGTATCCCAGCAAGAAACACTTTAGTAGAAGCTGAAAGGATTCCAGCAGTTTAAGCATACCGACTGCACTCACACAATGCACTCACACCAGCTACACTTTCCATAAACACAAAGTGAGATAAAAAATCAATTACACTTTCACTGACTCAGTACTTGCTGCTTCTGAAGCAGGCATCGAAGCAATCATGGTATACGCTGCTGCATGCGTAGGTCTTGCATGATGCAGGTCCTGCTATGCACTGCACACGGGGCACACGCTTCAAACAAATTTCTTTTTGCAGTGCTCAAGTATAAGGACACTGAATCAAACATGATTGCGCTGTCACGTATGCTTCAGTACGTCAGTGTTCTTGATTGCTACACGAGCGATTTATCTCCAACTAGCCCAAAAGACGGATGCACTTGAAAGAAGTGAGTGAAGGAGCACAGTGAACTTGTACTGAACTGGATTCACATGCCGAATAGAAGAGCGCAGTGTCAGCTGAAACGGGCGGCACGGCTGCTAAATACCGTGGATCAAGCGGACGATACCGATGCAGACTCGGACATCAGTGTTCTATCCCTCTCAGGCTTCCTCCATATTGGCGACGAGCAGCGCAAAGATCTGTTCTTCGAACACTTATGGAACGCCTAAGCTCCTCGCCCAATGACCAGTCCCTCCGGATGTTCACCTTGCGCGATGGAACTTTATACCGTCGTAGCGTTCGTCCTGACGGTCCGGAGCTCCTCCCAGTCGTTTTCAAGCACCTTCGACTAGCCGTGTTCCAGCAACTACACGACGCTCCTACTGCTGGACATCTGGGCATCACTCGTACATACGACCGCCTGCGGCGCCGCTTTTTCTGGCCCGGCATTTATCGCTCTGTGCGCCGTTATGTCGCTTCTTGCGACCTGTGTCAGCGCCGGAAGACGCCTGCTATGCCTCCCGCTGGTTTGCTTCAACCAATTGATATCCCTACAGAGCCTTTCTTCCGTGTGGGCCTAGACCTCCTTGGCCCCTTTCCAATTTCTATCAAAGGAAACAAATGGATTGCTGTAGCAACCAATTATGCCACGAGATATGCCATCGCACGAGCGCTACCAACCAGCTGCGCTACAGATGTCGCCGACTTCTTATTATACGACATCATCCTGCACCATGGCGCCCCTCGCCAGTTGCTGACGGACCGCGGCCGCTACTTTTTATCGAAGGTCGTCGATGATCTGCTCCGCTCCTGCTCTACAGAACACGAGATTGCTGCCGCGTACCACCCTCAAACGAACCGCCTCACCGAGCGACTCAACCGCACGCTAACTGAAGTGCTGGCCACGTACGTTTCCGACAATCACCGCGACTGGGACGTTGCTTTACCATACATCACTTTCGCATACAACTCGATCCGTCACGACACTGCCGGATTTTCACCATATTACCTTTTGTACGGCCGCGACCCCACCTTGGCCTTTGACACGTTGCTACCTTCCGCAGTACAATCACCCAGCACTGGTTACGCTCGCGATGCTATTGACTTAGCCGCCCAGGCCCGAGATGTCGCCCGTCATCGCCTCACAGTCTTGCAAGCTTCTCAAAAGCGACGCTACGACCTTCGGCACCGAGACTACCATCTTTCACCTGGTTCTCTTGTCCTTCTCTGGACGCCTTCACATTGCGTCGGCTTGTCGGCAAAACTATTTTCCCGCTATTCGGGTCCGTACCAAATCTTACGCCAACTGTCCGACGTGACATACGAGATCGCCCCAGTCAGTCAGCCTTCAGTGCATCGCAACGTCACCAGCGATGTTGTTCGTGTCGCCAGGCTCAAGCCCTATGTCCCTCCGTTAAGTGAGGCTCTATAACTTGTACCGGGACGGAGCTACTCCGCCGGGAGGGGAATGTTACGGTGAAGGGAACGAAGAAGTTGAATTGGACTAGACGAAGACGAAGTCTGGCAGTTGCCTGAACGCCATATACGGCAGTTGTAAATATACATTATTTTACACTCGTGGGCCTGCTTTCTACCTGCAACAATATGTACTACTCTATTCGCGTCGCGCATACATGCAATCAGATTACACAAGGTTCGGTGACAACAGACAGCGGAAAGAACCATCGATAACATTCGAGAAACTTCCGATGCATGCAGGCGCGTCCTGCGCTGAGCGATAGCATCTGTTAGACGGTAAAACTCGGTCACCCGATAAAGATAAACAACTACACGTGTCAATATGCCTACGCGGCATATGCATCCTACGGTCCTACACAATGTATCTGGCAGTAGTGTAATCATGATGTACCGATGGCGGCCTCGGTATGAGCGTCGATTGCAGTTTAAAGCAGTTGTGCTCCGGTCTTCCACTGAGCGTTAGACTGATTAGCTGCGTTGATGCAGTGCCACGCCGGAATAGAACCTGAAAAAAAAATGTAATTATGGGGTTTTACGTGCCAGAACCACGATCTGATTATGACGCGCGCCGTACCTAAATCTTAGTAAACACGTGTTCTCGCATTTTGCCCCATCGAAATGCGGCCGCGATAACGAAACGTGAGCAATAAGAAACAAAGAACAACACCTGTTAAACCTAATTTAAAAGTGAGATATGTGATCGTGGCGCAGCAGGAAGCTGTAAGAGCGCATCTGGCGTCTGTGGATGAATCACCCCAGCGTGACATGCACAGCGGGGAACGTGGTGAGGAAAGTTCGCCTTCTGGGGACGTATTCTGCGACGATCACTTTCCGCGACAGTGTCACCTCGGCAACAGTACCGCCATCAGGCGCGCGCTGATTGGCTGGTTGCGCAAAATCGGGTGACGTAGTACTCAAGCAGGAAATCAGCTCTTCCGATTTTGCTCAACCAGCCAATCGGCGCGCGCCTGACGGCTGAGGCGTGGCCAAGGCGACAGTAGAGTTGACTACACCAAAGTTGACTGTTGAAAGGCGAAGCATGGCAACATTTATTGCGGTTAGCATTGTTTGGGAACTTCGCGCATTTTAAAGGGATTTCCTGCCTACCGATCTGTCTGTCTGGGTCTCTATTTTCCAGCGGATTTGGATCACTGGTTAGTCCATGGTCTAACGGGTACAGCATCGGGCTGCTGTGCTGAGGTACAGGGTTCGAAACGAACAGTCGAGACAACTTGGGTAACTGGGTATTTGCCATTGTGTATGTGTCGCTCTTCAATATTTAACGCCAATATGAGCCACTGCCTATGTGCCGCGCTTCAATGAACCACTTTGACGCCAGCTTCGGTTACTGGGTGTGTATGTGTCGCTCTTCAACTGCAAAAAAGAAAAAAAAAGAAGAACCCCTTAAAATTTTTCCGATGCTTGACGGAATCGAACCCCAGACATATATATTGACCGAATCTTGCCTCAACATTGGTTCCACTGTGGCCTCCGAGATTACTCGCGCTGGCAGCTTATTGCTCCGGCCGTCCCATTTGCGCGCAGAGAGCGTAAGCTCAGCGGTGGGCGTGGCCGGCTCTCTCTCCGCGCCACGGCGCTTGCAACGTAGGGCTTCTAAGGGCTTCTCGTTCGTCGGGGAGGCTTTCAGCAGGTGTTCGGGTACGGTTGCTGCGGCTTGTGTGAGGCGTGCAAAAAATGATGTTTCGCTGCTATGTGATCACTTACAGGATTAGAAATGATGGCCAAGGTCTACGAGATGCAAAATGCGTGCTGGCGCCTATTTATTCTCAAGTTGTTTAATTTTTAATGCATTAGCACTTTTTGCGTGTTTCACACACTTTTCTGAGGCTACCCATGTATTTGTTTGTGTGTTTGTGTCTAACCATTTTCCCGTCCAGCTGAGTCGCTGGGTAGTCAGTGATCGAATGGGGAGGTCATCGGGCTGCTGTGCTGAGGCAACCGGGTTCGAAACTAACTATCGGGCAAACTTAGGTCAGTGAGTATCGCTGTGTCGCTCTTCAGCGAACCTTTTTCATACCGACGTGGGTCACTGTAGATGCGGCATTGGGCAGGTACTGCTGTTTGAAAAGCGCTTTGACGGCTACTTGGAGTACTGGGTAGCTGCCAGTAAATGTGTGGCGCTCTTAAATGAACGTCTTTGACGCCAATTTAGGGAAGCGCTCGTGTGCCAGTGGGAATGTGGCGCTCTGAAATAACGAAAAATACACCTTAAGTTTTTCTCATTTTGAGTGGAAAGAAGACCGCGTCACAACGGTTCGTCGAGAACAGCAAGCCGACGCATCAGCAGGCTTGCACATACGAAGTGCACAAGTGCACTGCGTATGCGCCGCTTTTCGGTTAACGTCTTCCACAGCAATGCTTAAGCGAGCTGCCCCGTGATGCACCGGCCATGTGCCGCTCTTCAATCAACCTCTCGCTAACTTGGCTCATTGAGTATATGTGCTACTGGATGTGCAGCAAACGAGTCAACAATTCTGGGATCGAGTTCACTGAATGTGACTGCCGGGGCGAAACCTACCAGCGTGTGCACTCTCGGATGCCATGGTTCCACGCGCAGATTTCTCGGCGGCGCCGTTAGATGGCGCAGCGTGTTCAGTGGGAAGCGCGAAGGATGAACCCGCTGCATGCGCGCCCCATACGTGACGCGTTTTAGTGGCGGCAATACGGTGGACTGCTACACGGCTTCAGTGCTGATCGCATTAACATTGACGTTCGTCGTGAGAAGGATGCTGTAGGAATATTTTTCTAGCTGCGCTAGTGCGCCACAGCCTCAGTAATCTATTATGGCGTCACGGCGCGTGCTACTGCCGAAACCGAAACTCGTTCGTAGAAATAAATGATCGTACTAAATTATTTACGTAGCTCTGTACATTTGTTTGTTTAGTTTTCTGGGATTTAGAGCGTTTGAACCTTCATTTCATTTTCGCTCTGTACTAATGCCGTAATAAAAACCTTATATTATTACAGAGAAATAATACTAAGGTTGAGAAGACGACGGCATATGATTCGTAACATGAAAAGGAGAACTGTCTAGAAACCAGAGATGATGACTGTCGATGTTTAAAAATATAATCGGCCTGAATGCATATATTTATTGCAGCGAGGATATTTAGCTAGTGTTTGTCGTTTCATTGCGTTGAGAACACATCCTTCTACCGGCCTATCGGAAGTATAGGTGGCTGTAGATATGAACCGCTTTATCATATGCGTTGCCTCCAGCGGCACGAACGCCGGCATGGAACGCGACTACCATCCTGCTTATTTCTTGCTGTCGCGACGGAGGGCAAGCAGCAAGAGCGGCTTCAGATCGAAGCAGGCGTGCTGGTTGCTACCATGTTGCTGCGCAATCGCGCGGCAACCGAGGTAAGTCAGAGTTGCGGGCGACAAGCGAAGTTTTCTGCAGAAACTGGCGTCGACGAGGCGCCCTCCGCGACGGCCAAGCTCGTCGCTCGAAAACCGCGTGCGCGTAGTTGCGCCGACGAATGCGTCCAGCAACCCGGTTGCGGGAGAGCACGCGCCCTTTGACCACCACGAGAAAGGGCGGCGAAAGGGTCGAGGAAAGCTATTCGCTCGAACGAAAAATGCAATCGCGAGAACCGCGGGGCATGGCTGTCGTAAGAAAGGAAATGGCTGCGTTTTGAAATAATCCGTTGCATTTGTCGGCACGTTATTGCAGACACTGAGAAAACTCCGGCGTCGACGGAGCGCCAGCGGCCGCAAGAGGGCGAGCGCTTTTCATCGGCGGCGACCAGGCGTTCCTCGGCCTTCCGTCGCGTGGTCCGGAGGCTGTCCTTGTCCATGCCAGTCGAGACGTTGCAAACGCCTGCCTGCGCGAACAAGGTATAGTGATGGTTAAAGTGTACGGCACCCCAGCTCGAGCTGTGTGAAGCCGACGGACAACAAAACCAGGCAAAGCACAGCGGTAATTAACTGTCATGGCGGTGGCAGCGAGTGGCGCTCCCCAAAGCTGCCAGGGCGAATCTTAACACACGCAAACACCCCAGGACGTGGACGGCCGCCGCGCTGTCTGGATGGTGGACTATCGGAACGCTATAAACTGGACCGAGAGGAACGCACAAACGCGCAATGATTTAATTTTTCGCGCACTTCGTGTTCCCAGACGTACCGACTAGCTCGATTCGACCGCTCAGGTAGAGCGTCGCACGGGTAAATATGGGATCGTCTGCCACGTGTGGCTATATAATATAGCTCATATCATGAGAAGCCAACAAACAAAGACATCAAGGACAACATAGGGGAAATGACTTGTACTTACTAATTCAATTGCAGAAATTATAAATTAATGGAAAGGAAAGTGGATGAAAAAACGACCTGCCGCAGGTGGGGAACGATCCCACGTCTTCGCACTAGGCGCGCAATGCTAACCAATTGAGCTACCGCGACGCCGTTTCCCCCATCCACTTTATTGCGTATCTATGTGTTGACTTGTCATATTTTCAGCGGTAATACTATGCCTTCTCAGGAATAGTGTGACCACGTGGTGTTCTTTCACCACGTCGACAGCTAAATCTAATGATCACGCGGGCGTCCTTGCTCTGGCCTCCACCGAGACGCGGCCGGGAATCGAATCTGCGACCTCGTTAATGGGACGCCGTTTAGTCGCTGCGCGGCAAAGAAAAGGCGCACGCGGAGCCCGTGCCATAACACACCGCGTTCAGCGGAAAACCGACAGCGAGCTTATTGGCAGCGCAGGACGCGAAGCCAGCCGCCGAACTAGGAGAGACCTCCGAGGCTTGCCTACCGACAAGCGAAAACACCGCCACCGGAACCAGGAGGAAGTCATCAGTCCGCTGTAAGTACTACACACTATACTGCCGCTTGCATTCCAAGCATCGTGCACAACGTACGTACAGACCCTAAGAGAGGTGATGCCAAAAAGACATTACACGACCATACTAATTCTTATCGCGACGCTATTTGGATCTGGCTTCATCATGAGGGAGAGCTGGGCTTGTCGGTACGATTCCATGACGTGAACAAACCATGCGTTCGTGTTGACTATTTGGACGGATGACTTACCTATTGAGTCCCCGTTGTGGCGAGGTGGTAACCGTTATCACTTTCTTCTTTATTTAGGTTTGGTTCGGGTTCAGGCACGTTCTAAGAATAGCGGTTTGCGTTGGGGTTGATTCGACGCACAGGGAATCGCGAACACCGTAACTATTAAAAAGATGCCATCTTCCAACCTTGGAAGCAGTGATGTAAGTGCCTCAGATGATTTCTGGTACCTGAAGTCTGGAATGTTCATTGTATCTTAGACTGTGCTTAAAGGGACTGACAACTGGCCGGAATGTGTTGTGCGAGACGTTGATGGAAATGAAATGACCATGATTTATAGTGATAGAATCCAGCACGCTGTTCGGGATTTAAGCAGGAAATATAATTTTAAATTGGCAAAGAAGTCAGAAAAACCGGTAAGTGGCGAGGCCTGGCGGTGAAATCTTGATACTTGGAAATGTAGTAAAGAGATTAATTTACTTAAGTCTGCTGTCACTAAGTACGGTATAATTACTGCTTTAAATTGCAGTTAGCATATTATTAGACAATACGCATAGAATAAAGCAATTACGAAGTAAAGAAAGTCCACGCTAACGAGCGGCACTCGCATCGTCCCACATGCATGGCGGCGCACATGCTGTTGTACGCGCGCGAGTATAGCATGAGTCTACAAATGTAACCAGAGTTTTACGGTCTGATGTATTTCGGCGGAAGCCGCAGAGGAACCACGAAGACAGTCATGACCGCAACGGAACTAGCCCCTCTTTATTCAGAGGCATGTACATATACAGGGGACGACACTGGCGCCACTGGCTGCGAGTAAGGGCAAACAGAAACTGATATACATATTCCCCTCCTTACAAGAACAAGATACCTAATAATTAGTATTGCTATACAGTATTTACAAAAAATTACAGATATCTTCAACCACACATGGCACGTGTTCATCACTATAATACTCTATGGAATAACTATACAGCACGGCCCAGGACAAGCAATGCCAAAAAACAACAAGAAAACAAATAAACGCTCGCAGAGACACGCAACCGTCTGCACACAGTTCATGCAGCACTCAAGTTCTCTGGCACTGCACCCGTGTGCACCTAGCACACAAGCTACATGTGGTCCCGGTATCGATCTGGAGGCCTTCTGTTCCTCGGTGATTGGACCCGACGTTGAAGCACACGGTCATCCAACACAGTTGGCGCTGGAGCTCGTAGCGTGGGCGTAGCTGGTAAGGCTTCTGGTTGAGCTGTTAAGGCGTAATCGTTGGGTTGCTGAGGTGCCAACGACGGAGTCACGGGTTCGGAAACGGCATTATGCTGCAGATTCCATGTGGCTGAAGCTGCGGGTACCCTGGATACCTTCGACGCGTTCCAGGTTCGTCCATCATCAAGCCGAAACGTTGATGGAACGTGCCGACGGATTACCGTCCTCGGGTGGCTAAACGAGAGGTCTCCCTTAACCGATATTCCAGCTTTTTTTTAATTCTTACGTAATCACCAACAGACACTTGTCTTCTTCGCGGCCCTGCGATGGTCTGTGTACTCTTTGCTGTAGTTTTGCTTGCTCTTAACTAGTTGGCGCAGACGATGAAGTTCGGAAACATGATTACTGAAGAAAGCTGGTGACGGGTGACCCACAACGTCCAGGCGTGTTCTCAGTCGCCGTCCGTGTAGAAGAACAGACGCTGGAACTCCCGTAGCGGCGTGTGGCGTGCAGCGATATATGCCCAAATATTCAGTTACTGCTTAGCGAAGCGGACGCTGTTCCAGCATGGCGACCTGCACAAAATTCTTGCAGACCCGGTTAAACCGCTCGACAAGTCCGTTCACTTGGGGGTAGTAAACGGAAGAGTGTACAAGGCGGATGGCGCAATCTTTGAGGAACTCAATGAACTCCATAGATGAGAACTGGGGCGCATTGTCGCAGACCACTACGTCCGGATAGCCTTCACGGGAGAAGACGTGAAGCAAAATGTTTATGACGGTGCGGGATGAAACTTCACTGCAGAATTTAACATCTGGCCATTTGGAAAAATAGTCGATGAGCGTAATGGCGTATCTGCAGTCATGTGGGGCTCTCTATAGCTTCTGCCAGGATGCTCTGGCAGGTGTACTGGCTACAAGGGGGTAGCAGCAGTCTTGGTACTTTTGTCAGCCATCTGGCATATGCTGCAGTTCTGGATGGAAAGCTCCACTTGACTGTCCACGCCTGGCCACCAGAACCGTTCTCGTAGCCGAGCTTTTGTTCGAACTATACCAGGGTGAGCTTCATGGGCAGCAGCGATCACCTGCGGTGTGAGAGAGTTAAGGGAACGACGATTCGTTCGCCGTGCAGGATCGTATTGTCAACGACTGACAGTTCTTCACGTACCAAGAAGAAAGGCTGAAGTTCGCCCGAGAGCGTCTTACGTGCTGGCGAAGATGTGGCGACATAGATCTTGACTTGTTCTAACATGCAGTCTTCACGAAGGGCTTGTTGAAACTGCTCTTTGGTGAGACACGGTAACTCAACAAAGGACACAACCTCATCAAATGAGATTTTCCTGCGGAGACGGAACTGGAAGGTGGGAAAGGGCCTCCGCCACCTGATTTTCAGACCCCTTCCGATACTCTATAATTGTAGCGAAGCAGCCGTTCCGACCAGCGTGCAATGCGAAGGGGGCGGCGCCCAGTGTTTTGAGAAGAGAGCAGCGAGACCAAAGCTTGGTGGTCCGTGCGCAACGTGGAATGCCGTCCCCACAAGTATGCATACGAATGCTCACAGGCCCAAACACATGCCAGCACCTCACGCTCTCCAACTCCGTATTTCTTCTCTGCAGGTGAAAGTGTGCGGGAAGCAAAGGCAACAGTTAGCTGCCTGTAGCCAACCACCTGCTCGAGAATATCACCCAGTCCGCAGTCGGACGCGTCAGTGGACACTACAACCGGAAGGGACGCATCAAACATGCACTTGAACTTTGCTGGAAGAGAGCAGAAACCTCACCTGGGCGAAACTGGCGTATACAGCATCATTCCATATTAATGGCTGGTTGTTCCGGAGAAGAGCTCGCATTGGTTCTACCACGTCAGCAAGCCTGGGAACGAACGCGGCATAATACAGAATGAGTACGAGGAAAGAGCGCATGTAGACTAGTACTATCAGTGGGTGCTGGAGTATACATATTGTAAGCAATTGTCTCTGGCAAAGGGGAGATGCCTTGCGGTGTGATCCTGTGTCCCAAGAAGGAAAGTTCCTGTACGCCAAATACGCACTTGTCATTCAACTTGAGCCCTGCTTCCTTAATGCCCCGCAGTACAGCGGTCAGGTTGGCCAAGTGTTCCTGTTCGCTTTTCCCGAAAACAATGATGACGTCGATATAGAACAAAACACCAGAGCATCCTTGAAGGATTTTCGACATCATTTGTTGAAATGCAGCGCGGGCGGATGCCAACCCGAAGCACACGCGTTTGAAGCGGAAGAGGCCATCGTGAGTTATGAAAGCGGTCAAGTCACAGCTTTCAGGATCGAGCAAAACCTGGTAGTAGGCCGATGCGAGATCTAGATTCGAAAAATGCGTTGCCCCATCGTGACTGTGGAGGAGTTCTTCGGTGTGTGGAAGAGGGAAGCTATCCGTCACGACAGCTTTATTAGGCTCTCGTAAGTCGACACAGACACGAATGCCCTTATCCTTTTGAACAACAACAATCGGAGACACCCATTCTGAAACGTTAATGCGCTCTATCACGCCCAACTGCTCTAGCCGACGAAGTTCCTCAGATACCGGAGCTCGGAGTGAAAGAGGAAGGCGGCGACGTTTTGGTACAGCGGGCGGAATCGAGAGCCGTACTTTGACACGATGTACAAACCCACTGGCTAGGCCGAGGGTGGAGTCGAAAAGACATGAAAATTCATTGCGCAACTGTGCTGGAAGCCGTGCAGGTGAAACTGGTTCCTGAAATGGAACTTGTACGTTGGTAGCACTGTTAGTTGACGTAGTAGTCTCAAGGTAGCGGAGGGACGAGCCATCAATCTGGAAGTCAAGAGCCATAATGGCGTCGACACCCAGAAGCTATATGCCTTGGGAGACAACGTAAAACAGAATGGACGTCTTGCGTTCCTTGTATGCGACTTTCGAAAGAAAGCATCCTCGCACTGGAACAGGCTTTTTTGAATAATCTAACGGCTTCACAGGGGACGCGGACAGCAGCAGCTGCCCGGCAAAATGTTTATCAAGATCACACGCTAAAAGGAGACTGAACTCCCGAGTTTATAAGGAATGTCAAAGTCGCGTGACCAACTGCTACCGCGGCTAGAATTCCGGTGCGGCTGGACGCGATCGCACATAGGTGCTCACAGCTTCATTGTCAGTTTCATTGTCGGGCAATGTCTGGTCGCTAAGCTCACGAACCGCGACGGCCCGTCGCTTCTTGTTGCATACCGCGCTGAAGTGACCAGTGAGACCGCAATGATAACAACGTTGACCTTGGGCTGGGCAGCGGGCTGATCCGGCACGGTGCTGGCGCGAACCACAACGATAGCAGTGAGAGGATGAGTTGTATGGGCGCAGATACGAGGCAAGTTTGCGGCTGTCGTGCTGCAGGCACGCATCAGTACGAGGTGCACGCAGGGATGCGTCGTTACGCGAAGGAGGGTGGCGGGTTGCAGTGCCTCTATGGTCGTACAGCTCCAAGTGAGAGTGCCCTGATATGCGCTGCACGTTTCCGGAAGCAAATTCTCGAATGTCCTCATTGGCCTGTTCGACTTGTGAAGCTAATGTGACTGCTCGGGGGAACGAGAGGGTCGAGCCCTCAAGAAAGGCGTTCGCGAAGGTGCTGGGACGCGACCCCTTCCACGAACTGGTCACGAAGCAAGTCTTCCAGAGACACATACGAACATGCTACGGCGAGAGCACGTAGTGCAGCAACATACTCCTGTACAGACTCCCCCGGTTGTTGAATACGACGGCGAAACCGGTGGCTTTCTGCGACGACATTGCTTGGGATTGTGAAATGTTGCGTTAAGGTTTCGACAGCTTCGTCGTAAACGGTAGGCTGAGCGGCGTCCCCGCTATCATCACTACGTTTACCGCCGGCAGCTGACTTACCGCTCTGGGCGGCATCCGATGTAAGCAGTAGGCTGGAGAAGACACATTGACCCTCAACGCCGAGGCTGTGTATCAGCAGGGCCTTGCGACGTTCGGGCTTGAAGTATGGATGCTCCCGATTCCAGCAGGAACTTCTCGAACATCCGGTGCCATTGCGGCCAGGGAACAGCTAGGAATGGGGGGCGGCGGAGCGAGCCCAATACAGCTCATGGCGTAGAAAAGTTGCAGGCGCGGTCACGCCCATCGAAAAGGTCGCACCCTCGTCGCCATGGTTGTATTTCGGCGGAAGCCGCAGAGGAACCGCGAAGACAGTCACGGTCGCAACGGAACTAGCCCCTCTTTATTCGGAGGCACGTATATATACGGTGGTGGTGCTTGGCGCCACCACGGACCCTTATCCACCATACCGAAGCTGTAATCCGCACCGTGGCGACAGGTTGTAAGGTGAAGGGTAGAAACCATGAACGGTGGCGGTCGGGGCCATGGTCAAGCCCCGGCCGACGGGCTGTTTACCAGGTGGGGGGTTCTGGGACCTTCTTGTGTCTATAAGGGTGAAACACAGGTGACACAATAGGAACCCTTAATCCATACATGCCGCATGGATTCTCAATTTCCCCCTCTAAAAAAGAGCGATCGGAACCGGAAACGGTACCGCACCGAAGGAATCAAAGTTACAACTCAGAAATGTGCTGAAAATTTTCCACAGTTCCTGGTAGTTCACGCTGTGGAGCAAAACGCTCCAGTGGCCACTCTATCAGTGTTTGTACTACAAAAATGGCAAGTAGCTAACATAGACGAAGAATATGAAGCAAAAAAACTGTCCTCAGGAGATCTGCTTGTAGAAGTCAAATCCAAAAAGCAGAGTGATGCACTACTAGCACAAAAGAAACTTGCTGACCTTAACATTACTGTAACACCTCACAGAAGCCTGAACAGCATTCAGGGAGTAATTTCTGAGCGGCTGCTAATGACAGAGAATGAAAATGAGCTCCTCGAGAATTTGCGAGACCAAGGAGTAACGTCCCTTCGCCGCATAAATATAAGGCGCAACAGCGAAGAAAAAACACCACCTCACATCGTGCTAACATTCGGCAGCACTCGCTTGCCCGAGTCTGTCCGGGTTGCAATCATCAGGTGCCCAGTGCGCCCATACATCCCTAACCCTAGGAGATGTTTCAAATGCCAAAGGTATGGACATGGCAGCAAAACATGTAGAGGCAAGGAGACCTGTGCCAAATGTGGTGAAACCGAACACAATACTGACAACTGCCAAGCAAGTGAAACAAAGTGTGCAAATTGCAACGGTCCACATGCAGCGTACTCACGAACCTGTGAAGTATTCAAAAAAAGAAAAACAAATAATCAATCTAAAAGTACGAGAAAACATATCTTACCCTGAGGCAAGGAAAAAGTTCACTCAAGAGACATCCAGGTCATATGTTGACGCTGTGCGCCGGGGGGCCGAGCGGCGTCTGGTGACAGTGGGCACACAGTACACCATTGTTGATGTGTGCCTGCCCCGTCCCCCACCCGAACGGCAGTCCGGTGTCGGCACCATTGACATCCCGGAGGTGCACCTGACGGCGGCCTCTGGCACAACCAAAGTTAGTGGGAGTGGCGACACACCACTCCAACTTCAGGCCACTGCCCAGGCAGGGCCATCCACAACTATGACAGGTGCAGCCAAGTCTGCCATACTATCACACAAGAAAGGCTCGCTGGCCCCTGAGCTGGTAGGCCGCAGGGCTTCCCCCATCGGGAGAAGCCACAAATCCGTACCCCCGCGGGTTCCTCGCGGAAACCCATCACCTCGCTGGAGGCGATGGATATAAGCAGTAGCTCGCCTCCGCACAGCGGCGGCGCAAATTCCTTGATTACAAAAAGGGAGGAAAAACTCCAATAACGGGCCCCACAAAACCGGGAGCATAGGTTTTGAAACACATCCGTCAAATTTATTAGGTATGGCGTTCCTAATTCACTGGAACTGTCGAGTCATATTAAAAAACTACGGTGATATAAAAGATATCCTTGCTATATATTATCCGGTTGTTTTGTGTCTCCAGGAGACAAACTTGGGATCAAAACATAAAAATATTTTAAGTAAATACAACGTCTTTCGTCACGACCGAGAGCAAGCAAACAGGCTCTCTGGAGGTACTGCCAGAGTTGTTCAAAGTAGTGTGGCTACTCGTGAAGTCAAGCTTCAGACTACATTTGAAGCCGTTGCAGTATCTGTAGTACACTTTAAAACAATTACAGTATGCTCCGTATATATCCAACCACACCTGACAGTAACACTCCGTGACTTAGAAGACCTTTTAAAACAATTACCAGAGCCATATCTGTTAGTCGGCGATTTTAATGCTGACTCCAATTTGTGGGGAAGCGAACAAACGGACACTAGAGGCCGTATTTTAGAAGACTTTATTCTCTGCAGTAATATATGCCTGCTCAACAGGGGCAAACACACATACTGCTCTCCAAGCTCCGAAAAATGGAGCTGCATAGATTTGTCTCTTACATCGCCTTCTGTTTTTAATGCTTTTAAATGGGATGTCTTGGACAACCCGTATGGTAGCGATCATTTACCTGTCCTTATCAACCTAACATCATCTCCGCAAATCATTCCTACAAAACCACGACGTTGGAAGCTCCATTTAGCCGACTGGGCGCTGTTTCAAGAAAATGCCAGCTTAGAAAAAATAGATCCACATAATTTAGGTATAGATGAACTTAATGAAATTGTCACAAACTACATTATTTTTGCCGCGCTCCGGGCCATACCTCCATCTTCTGGAGTGGTGAAACAAAACCACAAAACCTGGTATACAAAAGAATGTAGATTAGCAAAAAAGAAACAGAACAAAGCATGGGGAAACTTTCGAAGGTACCCCTAGCAGAAAAACCTCATAGACTTTAAAAAGGCAAGAGCACAAGCCTGATATGTCCGCCGTAGAACCGAAAAGACTTCGTGGCAAAATTACGTGACTTCCATAAATAGCTCAACCACATCAAAAGAAATGTGGGAGAAGGTACGAAAGCTAGATGGTAAATACTACCCTTTCACACTTCCCCTTCTACAGACAAACATCGAAGAACAGGCAGACATTTTAGGTGAATATTTTTCGGCAGTTACCAGCCCATCAAACTACACAGAATCATTTCTTACGCACAAAAACACAGCCGAGAAACAGACTCCCTACAAGTGGATATACAAATGAACCATATAATAAATTATTCACAGTTCAAGAAATCAACACAGTCTTGTCCGCTGGTAAACAGACTGCACTCGGCCCTGACGGAATACACTATCAAATGCTGTCCCACCTCTCTGAACCTGCCGTGGAGGCAATCTTAAGTTTTTTTTTAATAAGGTTTGGGTATCGGGTAAACTACCCGAAGCCTGGAAGAAGGCCATCATCATTCCATTTTTAAAGCCCGAAAAACCACCAACCTATCCCCGTAGTTACAGGCCCATAGCATTCGCCAGCTGCCTCGCAAAATCCTGTGAAAGTGTCGTGAATATGAGATTAACATTCGTGCTAGAAGCCCGTGAGCTTCTCGATGTCCATCAGTGCGGTTTCAAAAAGGCATGCTCCACAACAGACCACCTGGTTCGTCTTGAAAATACTGTCCGTGAAGCTTTTATACACAAACAACAATGTCTTGCTGTTTTTTTTCGATTTAGAGAAAGCTTATGACACAACCTGGAGGTGCGGAATTCTTCACGATTTGGCTGAACTTGGCATTCGTGGCAGGATGCTGAACTGCCTAAAAGACTTCCTGTCAAACCGTTCATTCCATGTACGCCTCGGTTCAACCCTGTCGAGAATTTTCATTCAAGAAAATGGAGTGCCCCAAGGGAGTGTTTTAAGCACGACCCTCTTTGTTGTTAAAATGAATTCAATCAGTAAAATAATTTCAAGGTCAATTATGTATTCAATCTATGTCGACGATCTTCAGATAGCTTGCACGTCCTCAAACATAGCAACATGCGAAAGACAAGTGCAGTTAACAATAAATAAACTTTCAACGTGGGCTGACCGAAATGGTTTCCGGTTCTCCCCACAGAAAACAGTGGCCATCCTTTTCTCACTCAAACGTGGCCTACAGACAGATCCTATACTATACCTGAACGAAGCGGAATTGCCGGTAAAAAGTGAACACAAATTTCTAGGCATAACTTTTGACAGAAAACTGACCTTCTTGCCACACATAAAGAACCTGAAGAAGAAAACCTCCCAATCATTAAACATATTAAAGGTGCTTTCACATAAACGCTGGGGGGCTGATAGGACCTGCCTTTTACACATCTACCACAGTATAGTTCGCTCTTGCTTCGATTATGGGTGTAGTATACAACTCAGCTCGACCGTCCTACCTGAAGCAATTAGATCCAGTTCATAACTCAGGTCTGCGCCTTGCAAGTGGGGCATGCAGGACATCACCCATAAACAGCCTATATGTCGAATGTAACGAACCAGCCCTCGCAGATAGAAGATATGCTCACATGTGCATATGTCCTAAAAACCCGTTCACTACCAAAACATATCTGCTACTCCATAGTTACGAAGTGCCCGTCTAAGCAGCTTTTTAACAACAAACCGAATGCGACGAGACCCCTTATTCTCCGATTTGAAGAAATTTGCCAGGAATTAGGTATTCTAGACACACTGCCTGATGTTGCCCAGAGACCCGAACCACTGCCACCTTGGCACACCTTTCCCAGTGTAGGTGACTACACACTGACACAATTTCATAAAAAGCAAACTCCACGTGAACATATAATACAAGAATTTTTGGCGCTAGACGAAAAGTACAAAGAACACACAGAATTTTATACTGACGGTTCTAAAACATCACTTTACGTCTTGTTACACAATTGTAAATGATGTTTCCTGTGCCACACTTTTTAATAATCGGCGTACAGTCAGGCAGCCCTTCTCGCTCCGTATAAGGAATCTTAGTGAAGAAATGTCTGTCCCACTTGTGGAACACCATCTAATGCATCCAGCGAAGCTGTCACCGCCGTGGCAGTGGCAGCTCCCGGAATGTGACATGTCATTTATTGAAGTCAGTAAGCATGCTTCTGAGATGCACATTCGAATGCACTTCCGTGAACTTCGGTCGAAGTATTGCTGCCCGGAGTATTACAGCGATGCATCTAAGTCACAAGCCGGCGTCTCTTATGCAGCAGTTGGTCCGTCCTTCTCCGACTCTGGCATCTTGCATGCGCAGACAAGTATCTTTACGGCGGAGGCCTATGCATTATTATCAGCTGTAAAACACATAAAACAATTAAAACTAGGAAAGTCAATTATATATACCGACTCTCTGAGCGTTGTTAAGGCGTTAGTATCGCTTAAAAAACACAAGAACCCTGTAATTAATGACCTTTATACGCTCTTGTGTGCTGTCTATGGGTGTAATCAACGTCTCATTATATGCTGGGTGCCAGGGCACAGAGGCATTGAGGGTAATGTGCTCGCTGACAAAATCGCCACATCCACAGCAAGAAAAGATTTGAACTGTTCCGTAGGTGTCCCCGCCATAGATTTAAGACCTTTTATTCGCAAAAAACTAAGAGATTATTGGCAACACTTGTGGGACTCGCAAACCTCGAATAAACTTCATTTAATCAGGCCACATTTAGGCACCGCCCCATCTATAGCAAAATTACGAGAGACTGATGTCGCGTTCTGTCGACTAAGAATAGGGCACACATACAGTACACACAACTTCTTGCTGACTGGTGAGGAACCTCCTACATGTGGTAGATGTGGTAAGAGACTAACGGTCATCCACGTCCTCGTGGAATGTAGGGAAACAGAATGCGAGAGAAAAAAGCACTTTCCCTTGGCGTATCAACACCATATCCCATTACATCCTGCACAATTTCTCGGCTCGAACCCGTTATTCAACACCACATCAGTTTTAAATTATTTAAATGACATTCAAACATTGCACATTATCAGACCAAGTGTTACGTAGTACGGCCTCTTAGCAGAGGCTCCTGCTGCGTTTGTTACATTAGCATAGCACGTGTCTCCAAGCCCTTGCATTCAAGGGCCCTGGTGAGACATCAATGCTGCGTTCACTACATGTTTTGTTTCATCATCCGCGTGTAACATGACAGTTCCATAGTTCACATCTCTGGTCATCGTCATTGTTTTAATACTTATTTATTTTACGCAATCCAGAGCGACTGATTTTAGGCCTATTTACAGCCATGCCACATCCACCATTCAAAGTACATTTCTTCACTTCACGAACAATCCATGGAAAACCGATCACCATGTGTATGGCGCTCTTTGGTCATATCTGGCCCTTGCGCCAAAAAACCCCATACATCATCATCATCACTTTACGTCGGAAGTGCTGTAGTGCAAGATAAATGGGAAAAGGTAGTCAGGTTGCCTCAGTGCGCGTCCATTTTCTCAGCCGAATGTCATGCCATTTCGGTGGCTGTATCAAAAATAGTCGAGATGAACATTCAAAACAGCATTATCTACACGGACTCGCTCAGTGCAATCACAGCACTGAAAGCCAGAAACGTAAGGGAACCTTTAATAGGGAATATAATTCATAACATAATAACTGCTCAAACACAAGGACACGAAATTAAGCTCTGTTGGATACCAAGCCATCACGGAATTAGAGGCAACGAGAGAGCTGACGCGTGCGCCGCTCAAGCCTGCCATAAGGATGTCAGTACTGTAAATATACCCTATGTAGATTGCATGAAGTTAGTAAAAAACGAGCTTAAAGAAAAATGGCAGTGTACATGGAATAGCGAAGAAAATAACAAACTAGATTTAGTAAAACCTATTCTGGGAGAATGGAGATCATGCAGGCATCAGGAACGTTTTGTAGAAGTAATTTTATGCCGCCTGCGCATCGGACACACACACCTAACACATAACTTTCTTTTGACAAAACAAGACAAACCCTTATGTGAGAAATGTGGAGATGAACTCACTGTAAATCACATCTTATTCTCGTGCACACAACTCGAACGGCGAAGGAAAAAATATTTTACTGTATTTTACAATGAGCGAATTCCCTTCCATCCCAGTCTACTTTTAGGAGATAACCCACTTGTAGGAACTTCATCTGTTTTTACTTTTTTGAAAGACGCAGCGATCCTAAACGAAATATAATATATCACAGAACTACTAATTCTAAAAATTATTACCCAGTTTTCTCACGCATCTTATGATGCACCTCATCCATTTTCTCAGTCCTGAGAAGAAGGCTGAGGTCTTCATTTGGTTTGTTGGGCTCCTCAGAGTCCTTGTCCGGACAAGGACCTTCGCTGAGAATACCCAATTTTCGAAATAAATTATACCATGTGTTTGGCGCATGATAGCCTTAGTTGCTTATGCGCCATAAAACCCAATACAATACAATACAATAGTATGTATACAGGTGACGACATTGGCGCCACTATCGACGTGTAAGGGCAAACAGAAACTGATATACTACACTCTCCCTGTGACACAAGATGTCATCGACCAGTTGTACCATAAGTGGGTGCGCTTTTTACCTTCGTGTCGGCGCCTCTATCACACTATGTCGACGCCGAGCTCTCCGCCGACCGTCAGCAGATTGTCGGCGTCGGTGCAGTGTGAGACAGGTGCCGACACGAAGGAAAAAACGCTGTCGCCTACAGTCAGCAGACCGAAATCGGTGTCGGGTCGGCCTAGTGTGAGTGAGCATTTACCAATCGGCGTTCTCAAGGCGCGCTGCTTGTGGAGGGGACGGTGCTCTATCGTGCAAGTCGGACTCGTCGCTTCCGCGGCCGCTTTCGTCCATCGAAGCATGGCGTTCGGGTACTTTTTCGTAAGGATCGAAATTCTGAACACGCATGCGAGATAACATCTTTTTGTTCCAGCTCGCTCAGGTCTTCGAGAGACGACATCGGAAATCACAAGCGCACGCTTGGCTACAGCAACAGGAACCGCGTATCACGCGTGAAAGCGTCGTTTCGTTTTCGATGCGCTTGGTTTCGTTTTGACCGCTCAAATACCAAAGTAGTTGGACTAGAAACCGCAAAAACACGTATCTATTATCGCAGAAATACTTTAACACTTTTAAAAAAATGAATCGCAGGAACATCGACTTGATAAAATAATGCTCTCCCACACCTACGGCCGCACTTGTCTATTGTCTTGTTTTGTCTATTGGCCGCATTAGTGCCGGCCTATAATCGCTATCGCGCTCACCTATTACGCATTTCAGCATGCTTCTACTGCGCGACTTCATCCTCACTGTAGATCGAAAAATTCTGATAAAAAATGTTCCACGGCGTTTTCCGCGTTACTACTTCATGATTAAACACTCTGGCCGATAACCTTTCCATTGCACTAAAAAATGTGAGTACCATGAAAATTGGTTGTCAGTCCCTTTAGCCTCAAATGAAACACAAGTGACCGGCACATATCGTTGTATGCTCGTGTGAAGTCCAAGTGATCGCGCATTAGCAGTTATCGATTGAAAATGTAGTCGATTTGGTAGAAAGCAGTTGAAAAACTAGAAAATTGTGAAATAGTAGTAGGTTCCAATGTCCTATTTTCGAACACGCTAGAAAGTATTAGATTTCGAGCTTCATCAATGAATCACTAACAATTTGAAAGGAATCCGTATACCTATATACTGGTAAATCAGTAGCCGTGGCAACACCAATCATTGTCTCTCGATCACCATAATCACCGTCGCACTTTTTCTGCTTCACCAATGCCAGTCACGCATCCTTGCTTTCGGCTGTCGCGGTATACATAAAATTAAGGTTGTCCCATACATTCGGAAGCCACCTTTTTCGTGGAAACGCCATGGAATGAGATTATCGCTATCGTGCGCGCCATGTAATGTAATTTCCCGTTCTTCATGCCTACTGTGATAAGCATGAAATATGCATCATTTTTTTTGCGTGAAACGCCTTCAAAATTGGCCAGAGGAGGTCGCTCGCTTAAACCTCGCAACGACAACATGTTATAGCATTGTCGCTTATGCCATTCCAACCGTGCCACGATGGCGCCCTATAGTGTGGTATCGTTGTGTAGAGCAAAGGAGCCATTACTCTATCGTACTTGTGTCGCGTGCACAGATGGCGCCGCTGTCGCTCCACGGCTGACGCAATCGGAGATAAATTTAACCTCGAGCCCGGCTTTCAGAGAGGCGTATAGCTCGGCAATACGTTTGTCCACCCGAGTTGGAATGGTCAAGTTTCAGAGAGCTCACCATGTCGTAGCAGGTATAACTTATCGAACTCATACTTGTGCTTATCAGCAGTTAAAATTTGCGGCAGAGATTTAACGATTCCTCGGCTATGCCTTCCCTTTGTTCGACATATACGGTGCAGAAATAGCTTTACATGACTTGAGTCGTAAGGCCGAGTGATCGCCAACCCCTTTGATCATGTTGGAATGTGTCCGTCTTCATAGGGACAGCAAGCGCAGTAAATTGCACTCTAAAACAAACTTACGTCCTTTGGGTTGTATCTTGACACACAGCAATAAATGCCATCTGCCTTTTCCGCATTTCCTTTCTTGAACGCTGCGAGCCCGGTACTTCCCAGTAACGAACGGCATGTGCGTTATCAGTATGACATAGCATTCCCGACAGAAAAGTAGCTGGCGTGGCGTTTCAAGAAAGGAAACGCAAGGAAGGCAGATGACGATTATCGTTGTGTGGCAGATATACACCCCGAAGGGTGTGTACCTCTATGTGAGAGTGTAAGGCAGGTGCAGGAGCCCCAATGACCCACGAATGCGGCAGGCTCGAGTGGCGCGCGACCGTGCTGGGCGCCACCAGTAGTGGATTCATTTCTTTACCTTAGTGTCCACACACCCTCTTCAAAACAAAGGGCCCCACTACAAGTAGGCACGATTGCAAAATTGGACCGTGAGGCGCCCACTAGCTGTAAGAGATTAAGCTAGGCAAGTAAACCTTTTAATGCATGGATAAATGTAACCTGTGGCTTTATTTGGTGTCCCCTATTTCTGTACCCACACGCCGTCTGCAGCACACAAAAGACTTTTCAATTGCCTCACTGCGGCTGCATCCCTGGTACAGCCTACCTGATTCAGCCCCCCCCCCCCCCCCACCTCTTCAGTTTCATGAGTAATCGGGAAGAGCTGGCAATAACTATTGGAAAGCTTTTCGAAAAATATTCGCATTTGCGAATAATGATTATTCGACCTAAGGACCAAATAGAATAAGGCAACATTTGATTCTTCATTTCAATGATTCTGATAATCGCAAACCCGTACAAAATAGGTTCCACCCGCCTAAAGTAAATTTCCTTAAGTCGGGTTTTAACTGACATTGTATTGATTGATTTATAGGTGTAAAAAGCAGTGTAGCATTATTCCTAAACTTTCCCGTTAGAGGAGTCTGTCAAATCGAATCATTTGACCCGTCAAAAAGATTCTGCGAAGGATGTCCTATTTTTTTCTCTTTTTTTATTGTCATGGAGTCTACTCATCCGGAACGTGCCGCTTCTCCCGTCGCAGTTGGCGCAACAACCCTTCAAGCGATCACGCCCAACAATTTCACCAAGAGCTCGTCATGCGACCGCAGGCTCGGGTGGCGAACGAGTGTGCTCATCGTCTTCGCCATCGTGGCGGCCGTGTCGCTTGGCGTTTTCCTCGCTGTTTACGTGCTGCACTCTCGGAAGCACGTAATAGAGCACTGCTCCAGCGTCGAGTGCAAGTTGGCCGTCGAAGACATGATATCGCTCGTGGACCCTCACGTCAGCCCGTGCGACGACTTCTACCTACACGTGTGCGGCAAAGCGGGCGACAAGACCTTCGGCGGCGCCGACATGACGGCGCGGGCGCTCGACGACATGCTCATATCTGTTCAGCGGGTTCTGCGTAGCCGCAAGAGCAAGGACCAGGGAAAGCACCCGGGCCTCGCGCAACTGGCGACCACGTTTCACTCTTGCTACGCGTTCACCACTTCGTCCAAGCCTCTCGCCGACGCGCCTCTCGCGGAGGCCATCGCCGACGAGGCGGACATCCTGGGAACCCCCGACGCCGCGTCCGTCCTGCGACGCGCTGTCCGGCTGTCGCTTCGAAAAGGGATCTCCACCCTGTTCACCGCGAGCGTCGTCACTTACCTGGGCGACTTGGCCCTGCACGTGTCGCGCGGGAAATCGTTCAGCGAGAAGCTGGCCCAGCCGACCGACGGCGCGACGGGGCGCGAGTTCGTGGCGCGGCTTTTCGATCGCGCGTTCGCAAACACCCCGAACGTTCGGCAGCTCGACGCCAACGACACCGTGCTGCGCCTGCTGAAATTCGACGAGACTCTCTCGTCGGAAAGCAGCTACGCGAGGGACGAAGAAATGAGCGGCGATTCGAAGGACGAGTTCATGACGCAGTACATCGGTGGCCGTGACTGGCTACATTTCGTCAACTCCCTCTTGCCGGAAAACTCGCAGCTGAAGGAGGCGTCACTCGTGCTCGTTTCCCAGGCGGACAGGATGAAAAAGGCCGCAGATGAACTCCGCAAGAAGACAGACTTGGGAGTCATTTACATCTTGCTCCACGTTGCAATGGAGGTTGGGCGCTTTTACATCGTTCCATTGAGCCAAGTGACAAGAACGTGTTTACGAATGGCGCAGGAAATTTTACCGCCGTTGGTGTCAAACGTCTTCCACAACTTGACGGCCACTACGAAATCGGACCCATCGAGAGCTGGTACCGTTTTCGTCAGCATTCGGGACGTATTCGCTAAGCACCCCCTGACGTTGGGCATAAGCGAAGGCGACGAGAAGAAAGCGGCCTCCTTCCTCGGCAGCGTCAACCTGCGCGTCCAAAAGACCACGGTCAGCGCGTGGCCCAACGAGTCGGGCTGGCACGAAGCCGTCGACTCCTCGCCTGCCGCCTTTCCCCGGATGCACGCCGCCCTGAAGACACGCGAAGCCCTAAGACGCCTCAACGACCCGCCTTCCGTGGAACAGGCGACCTTCGGCCGCCACGAGGTCACCAACGACGTCGTCTACTCGCGGCTGCTGAACGAGGTCTTCCTTCCCGCGTCCCTGCGACGCCCGCCAGTCCTGTATTCGGGCCAAGTTCCCAGGGAGTTCAACGTGGGCACCGTGGGCGTTCTATTGGCCACGCAAGTGTTCCACGCTAACGAGCCGTCCGAGAGCGACCTCCGTGACTGGTACGACCAGCACGTGGGCGCCTTCGGTCGCTGCATGAGGGAGTCGAAACCGACTGCGATCGCCTCGCAGTTCGACGCGCTGCCGGAGAGCCGGCTGCTCGAGCTGTTCATCCTGGCGTATTCGGTCAAGGTCGCCCACAGGGCGGTCAGGGACCACTACTACGGCTACGACCCCTACGCGAGCAACTTCGGCGACGTGCTTGGAAAGGCGCAGCGCACTTTCTTCCGCAGGTTCTGTCTGCTGTCGTGCGGCGACAGCGCGCAGAACGACACCGGCGAGTCGCGACTCGCCTGCCTCGTGCCCGTCCTCAGCACGCCCGAGTTCTACGAGGCCTTCGGATGTACAGTCGACAAGGGGGCACAATGCGCCCCCTTATCGTAGAAGGCACAATAATTGCCTAATAATGGCAGTGATGTGAATGTACGAGGCCGAACCTGGCTATAGCCGTTCTCGACGCACCCAGATTCTCGCCGGACTGATTTTGTTAGCGATATACTTTACAGTGGTGAGTGAGGATCGCGCTGTGGAGCACCGCAATTTTGCAAAGCACCTGCGGTTATGCAGGAACCTCTGTTGAGCGCTAGTTCTTAGCCGGATGTTACGATGTCTGTGTGCAGTGAATTTCTGTCATCATCTATTTTTCCTGCTTTGTAAGAATTGCTCTAATACAACTGATATGGCATTTCTGTCTTTCGTTATCTGATATGGCTTAACTGTAGTATTACATATATTTCCTCTAGTGCGTTAAGGAAATGAGTTTGCATGCTGCTTCTAATACGTTTTTTCTGTGGCTACTTATACCAATTCCTTACTGCGATAATATATGCTTATGGTCATTGTTTTCATTACATACGTCGACTTTGAGAAGTGACGAAAGTCATTATATATACATCTCGGTAAGGAAGGATGTCATATCAGACGATCAAGTTATGTACTTCGTGTTTGCCCGAAGTCCGAAACTGTGGGTCGAACTGACGGATCAAATCTTGTGACAGAACAGTTATGAATAGCTAGCACTAACAAAAGTACGCGATAATGACGTGCCATTAGAGTATTTTCAGTCACCACGGGACAAGTGAGTCTGAAATGAATCTGAATAAGATAGTATAACCCACCAATGCATTCGTTATGTCTAGTATAGTAATCAGTACTTTTAGGTTAATAGCGACCGTAGTATTCGCGCATCTAGTCTAGTACCTAGGTATTCCCTGCTAAAAAGGCAAATTGAGATGATCTCGTGAGCTCCACTAACCAGTTCTTTGCCCGAGTGTTTTGTTACTATAGGCCACTCAGTTTTCGAACGTCGTCTTGGAGAGTTTAAGAATTAAAGTGACGCCTTTCCGTTTACTGCAGCGCCAAGTAGGCGGAAGAGAACGAAGAGACTTCCAAGTTTCAAAGCCCACGCTCGATATTGTAATACATTGCAGTACTTATTTTCACTCTCTCGGGGCACGAAGGCATCGCTCGGAGGAGTGGAGTTATAAAATTATCGCAAAACAAATTACCAAAAAGTAATTATAAAGGGCTCAGGTGGATGAAAAAAGTCAAGGTATATGCGTTAGTGCGACGCTCACGTGGCAATATCGACTTCATGATCACTGAAGAAATCTAGGCCGGCGTCATAGGAGTAAATCTTTCCGAGTTAAAAGAGTATAATAACACTTCTGGAGCAGACATAAGCGGGAACATTTACGGCGAAATAACAGGACAGGCAAGTCGAGATTAGTTTTCATTAAGGAAACATGTGAAGTATGGCAAAAATTAGTGGCTTCTCCTAAGTGCTTTCAAGATGACTTCGGCGATGCGCTTTAAATTGGGATGATGGAAATATAGAAGTGGAACGCATTCGCCTCGTATCTTTGTCACACTGCCGCTCTAGTTCAAAGCCTTTCTCTCTTCCATGCTCCTATTCCCGATGGCTCCCTGACGTTTGTGCTGGGAGCGCTACCGAGATTCCACAGTTTTCTATAGTCACGTGGCTGCAGCATCTGTTATCGTTGGCGTGGCGCCTTGTGCGGATATTTCGGCTGGAATCTTGCCTGTGCTACCTTGTGCGCCTGGCATGTTTGTTTACAAGAGAAAAATCACTGACGTGTTACAGCTTTCCATCTTCAATTGCGAGTTCACTGAAAACTATGTAAAATCGTTGCTCCTGTAAGGTATTTTAGTTCATCTGCAGCTTTCTGTATAAAAATGTTAGGATGCAAACTCTTCCCGAAATATTGAAAATGTCCATACTATATCTCTGCGCGCAGTGTCTAAATGGTGCAACAATGCATAGATTTTCTTATAATTGCATATAGAGGAAAAACAGACGCAGCGGTGCAGTTTTCGGATTGGTCCCGCTCTCAGAGCCAGGACACCATGAACATACGTCGAGTAGCTGGCGTTGCCTGAGGTGTTCGTAGCTGGTACTATACTACAGAAGTGTGTACGCTGATGTTCTTGCTATGATATCGCAGGAAATTATTATTAAAACACTCACTTTTCTGGACATGGAAGAGCCGGAAAGTGGAAGCCGACTCTTCCATGACCCGCTATTCTCGACCACAACACGAACAGTGCCATTCAGTAAACTTGCATAGAGCGCGATCGCAGACTGCGTGTACGTAGCGCATGAAAAGCGAAGACAAAAGAAGTGAAGGGGACACACATCTTGTCCTCGTTTTTCGTGCGTTAATGTTGTATTAAAGGAGCTCAAAGAAGAACGATGCGGAAACGTAATTTACCGATGAACATCATGTTCTTTGATGTGCTCTCGTGGCCTCACTCTCCGTGGGCACTACTTCATCTTCTTCACTATATGACATTTCCACGGCTGTTAAAACTTTATCGGAGTTCTTTTTCACTTGAGTACTCTTCCGTGGAGCTGGCACAAGTCGGGCGCTGTTTTGATGCTGCGGCCGGATGGTTCGCTGCTGTGTGCTTGCGACGTTTCTTCTTTCCGCGACGTAGATGGAGAGGCAGCATGCTGCTCGGCTGGAGGCAACGCACCTAACTTGAGAGATTGTGTGTCGAGTTGCGGTAGCGTCCACTCTAGGACGGTTGGTTAACTTCTCCGCAGCTTCTGGGTCCACTGCTTGAAAGTTGGAGGTGTTCCATACTCCTCCATCTTCCAAAAGAAATGAAGCTGCTCGTCGCTGCTCGATAATCCTCTTGTGATCCCAAAACTGTGAGCAAATCTTGGCTTGGACTCCTGACTTCCTTACACGGACGTAGTCACCGACGGCAAATTGTTTTGTTCGTGCTCCAGGACGTTGGTCCGTGTACCGCTTTGAAGAAGCTTGTTTCTGCTTGACACGCTGGCGCAGCAGTTTCGTCGCTTGTGCAGAGCTTTCGCCGAAGGGATCATCCAGCAGGCTGACAGTGTCGCGCGCGTGGTAGTGGCAAGTCGCGCGCGTGGTAGTTGTGCATGCAGCAAGGCTATGGGTGCAACTCCCGTCGTAGCGTGAGGAACGCAGCGGCAGACGCCCAGTAGTCTGTGACGGCGGCGCGAATGTCACGCTGCTCATACACTGCCGTCTGCACGTGAGACTTCAGGGCTCTGCTTAGCATTTCGACGAGACCGCTCGCCTGTGGATTGTTGACAGAAGAGAAACAATGCCGTATACCACACACCTGAAAGAATGCTTCAGGTTCCTGCCGGGCAAACTGCGGCTGATGGTTGGAAGCTGTCTCACTGAGGTAGCCCTCACGAGAAAACACTTGTTCCAGGAAGTTCTTGGCTGTTGCAGTAGAAAGTTGTCGTGAAAAAGTGACCTCCGATCACTGGCTACTTGCTGAGATGATAAGTGTCACCGCATAACGAACGAGTCAATGAGAGTTTGATCAACAAGTCCAATAATGTCGACAGGAATGTTCTGCCAAGATGTTTCTGGAAAAGCTACCGGTAGCAGCGGCGCTGCAGTTAGCTGAATTGTCACAGGACTGCGAAACAATAGTTTCGTGCAGGCTATTCAACATGTTAGTCTAGCCGTGGCAACCAGTACAGCTCTCGCAGTCGCTCTTTCGTTCCACTGGTTCTTTACAAACCACTTTATTTGATCCGCAAAAGGTGAGCGTCCTCCAGGCAAGAAAGTTGTCCTAGACAACTTAGGAGACCTAAGGCCCTACAGACAGAAATCAATAGTGATACAATCGCAGAACAAAAACGGGAAATACTTTACATCACTGCATTTTGAAAATCACTGCGTATTTTGAAATGGTGAAAATATATATACAGTACAAGATAAAAACAAATACAATTATGGTAATTATAAGCGTATTTTCATGCTAATTCAAAACATAGCAATGTCAAAAGTAATTATGCAATTATACAGTCATAAAAACGCACTTCTTTTATAAGGGTTCTTCACTCATTGAACAAAAAAAATCTTACTTGCGGCTTGAATTTATGAAGTGGATTGTTGAAGCTTATTGGTGAAGTCACGATTTGTTAGTGAGTGTATTTGAAAGGCGAGGACAGCCCTTCCATAATTCGTACGTGTTTGTGGTGATGGTGTCCGTTCGTTACGTAGTACATAACAAGCTGACGTTGTGTCTTCTGTATGTAACACGTTGTGTTTATGTATGTGCAGCAGGAGATTGTCATATAATTTACTTGCTTTCAGAATATTGCGTTTGATAAAGGATTAGTCGGTACATCTTTAGGATCGGCATAATATTTCTCAAAAATCCGCAGTACTTCCTTTTGCAATACCGCTAATTTACCCGCCGTGGTTGCTCAGTGGCTATGGTGTTAGGCTGCTGAGTACGAAGTCGCGGGATCGAATCCCGGCCATGGCGGCCGCATTTCGATGGGGGGCGAAATGCGAAAACACCCGTGTACTTAGATTTAGGTGCGCGTTAAAGAACCCCAGGTGGTCAAAATTTCCGGAGTCCTCCACTACGGCGTGCCTCATAATCAGAAAGTGGTTTTGGCACGTAAAACCCGATAATTTAATTTTAAATACCGTTAATTTGTTATAATTCGTTGTAGTGCGCCGAACTAGTATGATATGAAGAACTTTATTTAGGTCCTGAGGGATCAGTCTGGGACTGATGCGGGCCGCTCCCACGTCCGTACAGAGAGGTACAGAGAGAGAGAGAGAGAACGCCGAACTAGTGTGCAATAGAATAAACGACAGTAGAAGTGGACATAACATATCGCCTTGTTTCGACGTAGACGAACTAGATCTGACAATATGAATAATAAACCGTCTGTTCTGCTTAGTTGTGAGTTTGTTTATGTGTGCGTTCCAGAACATACGTTCTTCAAACGACACACCTAAAAAATGTTTGGCATTTTACGCGTTCTAGGTCGGTGTCCTGGAACGTCAGTGCAAGTTCAATGTCACATGGTTTGTTAGTAGTTTAAATAAGACGTAGTTAGCTTTTTGTAGGCTCAACGCTAATCTGTTTACATGAAGCCAACTATCGAGTTGCATTATGCAGTCATCGTGTTCTGAAGGTCAATAATTGTGCGCGCAGAAAAGAATGTATTGGGATCATCGGCCTACATTACTAACCTCGGTTGAGCTAGAGATGTCAAATATATCGTTTACATACATAGAGTATTAAATTGGGGTTTTACGTGCCATAAGCACGATCCGATTATGAAGTACGCAGTAGTGGGGGACTACGGAATAATTTGGACCACTTGGAGCTCTTTAACGTGCACCTAAGGCTAAGGTGTTTTCGGGTGTTTTCGCATTTCGCCCGCATCGAAATGCGACCGCCGTGGCTGGGTTTTGATTCCGCGATACATAGAGCATAAATAACAAGGGCCCTAGAATCGACCTCTGGCGCACTTCTTGTTCTACCATAGTAGTGAGGGATATAACGTCACTAATTTTGATACCCTGCTTTCTGTGAGAAAGATAACTTTCTGAAAGACCTAAGGCCATACCACGAATGCCGTAATTGCGAAGTTAGAATAATAAAATACAATGAATAACACAAACAGACGCTTTCCTAAGGTCAATGAAGAGACCAACATTGTAAAGTTCATTTCAATGTAATTCATTATTTTACTTTAACTTGTAATAAATCGAGCTCAGTAGCCTTATTTTTCTTAAGACCGTACTGCGCGTAATTTATTACGTGGAGTTATCAAATTCACGAGACGCGTGTTAATAACATTTTCAAAGACCAGATAGCACGGGCAGCACCGAAATCGACATTGAATTGCACATGTCATGAATGGCGCCACCCTTGTGTATTGGGCGTACGCGGCCAAGCTTAAGATCGGAGGGGGAAATTCCAGTTTCAATCAATTGAATAATTATATGCGTTAGCGGTAAAGATAAAAGCAGTGTGTGAGACCGGACTAGTTGGTATTCCATGCTGAAGTGACTAGCGCAAGAGTAGAGACGGGAAACTAAAAAGGCGACAAGAACAAGCGCTAACTTCTTCCAACTGGTGTTTATTACAAAATAGGTATATATACTCTCGTGCACTTGATAATAATCAGTTACAATCGTGCAAGTCAACATGGTCCTCACAAATAAGAACGCACCAAGGCGGCGCAATGGCCTAAAGTGACCTCCCACATACAGACCCCAAGTATGCAAATTCTCTAACAGTCAATGCTAGGGATGGCTTCCTAACGCAGTTGCTTTCTGCGATAGCCGCTGCCTCAATGATGAGTCTAGTGTTTTCTTGCGCGTTGCTTGCTATTATTTCAGTTTTTTTTAAAAGATTGGATGACATTTGCATTGGGAGCAGTGAGGGAGGGAGGGTTTCCCTGGAATTAATTGCTCCCAATGCAAATGTCTATTTATTTATTTTTAGTTTTGATCCTTCTTTATAAGCATCGACTAATCCAGTGTTTGCGAATTCTTTTTTTTTCGGAGGTTATTAAGCAAGTAGGGATTATCCATCATGAATAGTCTTAATTGTGTAACAGAAAAGACAATACGACAGGTCAAGGTCACTTCGTGCGTAAGCGAGGCCGCAGTTTACATTTTCCAGCGCATAATGAAAATGGCTTAGCATATCTGAATTTACCTTCACGACTTTTCATGGGAGTGACGCCTATCACTGTTAAGTGGCAAAAATGTAAAGATAGCAAGGTGATCCCTGGTGTCGAGTGATAGTATACCACTAGTGCAATTATGTTTGGGAGTGTTTGTGATACTGACATCAAGTAACCTGGCACTGTGGTCAGTAAGACTAACAGGTTATGAAATGACATTTGAAAAAGCAAGCGAATCGAGAATAGTTTCCACCTGTTTGCAAGATGCATCCCCACTGAGCATGTCAATGTTCACATCACCCATGATAAGCAATTTGAACGGTGGTGTGAATTATTATAAAAAAATTCCAACAATTCATGGGTTTGAAAATAATAGAAGCTTTATACTTAATAAATGTCTAGCTCTGTAGGTAGAAAAGACATCGCAGTTCTGTAAAGTGCATCCGTTAGAATGTCCAAAGCGGATAAATTTGATATATCAATGTATATCTTGAATTTGTTACATTGGTGAAGTCCTACTCACATATTAGAGGTCTGTTTGAGAGAAACGTGTAATACATCAATCTTGTCCGTTTTAGATGTACGATTAAATGCAAATGACAGAATTGTGACATCCTTTTTCAATGCGGAGTTAGACTTCTAAACTTGATAGTTGCCCTTCCTGAAAATTTTTGATTTTCAACAACTTTTGTTAAAAAATTCACGGCTCAAAATAGAAAATTCACTACCGAAAATCACCAAATTTTAACTTTTTTCTTTTAAATGCAACAACCCTCATCAAATTTGGTGCAGTGGTTGCGTGAAAAGCCATTATTCTTTTCCCATGTATTTAGATAGGAGGCCTCAAGCTAAAGCTTCCTTTTAAGTTTCTTCCCTCCCAGGACTTCAAGGCAGACGATTCTACAAAGCGTATTCGTTGCGGTCCGGTGACACTTTGCACTCAGGGAGGACAACTTAGAAATATATTTGTTTATTACAACAAACTAGCATAGCTGCGGTCAACTATGGACTCGTTCGCGCTCCCTCTTCTCATGTCTGCACACTCATTTAAATACCCTTGCGAACTGGGGCGGTACCCCTCTTTTAGGTCTCCTCGCTCACATTCTACCAATCAGTTCTTTCCAGAGTATAGGCGGGACGATCAACAATCCAGACTGTGACCGCCCCCATGTCTTCAGACCTCATCCTTTAGTCCGGTATTTTGGAACACGCAGACAAACATCACTTGAACGCCGCATGGCCCTCTTACTCGAACTTCAGGTACCTCGGTGCAGCTGGCACATTGCAATGGCATGGCCCGCGAACACATAAATCACCCCGCGGGCCATTAATACCGGACATGCTGCAGAATCGTACTCGCGTACGACGTTGCCTCCAGGTCTCCCGCTACACACGTATACTCAATGGTTTAAACTGTGTGCTTCCCACACCGCAGTGGGTATGCTGCCAACCCCGGCAATACCTGAGTTAGCCCGCAATTAGAGCGCGCCTGTATGCCGCTGAGCTACACGCGCGCGAGGCGGCGTCTGCTTATCCTCTCGTCACGCACGCTTGTCTGTGGAGCGTCCGGACATCCTGGGCACCGCACCGGAAGTGCGCCATCCCCAGCGGTCCCTGTCTCGAAGAGCAGCGCTGTTCTGAGAACACAAACGAGCGTCGACTGCGAAAGAATTTAGTAAAGCAACGAAGGGGGCTAGTTGGTGAACGTTCATGGTTTTATTGCGCTTAGTTCTACACTGACGATATTAAGTGAAGGACAGGACGTGGACGCACGTAGCGCAAACTACCAACTGTTTAATAGTGTTAAAGAACGCGCTTATATACAAGGAGATATGGCGCGGGGGGGATATATAAAAAGATATGACAAGGTGACGATATGTGATCATAGTTCGGGCCAGGCATACATCGTTCACTTGCACCCGTTCGCCCTGGCAAAATGTGCCAGGGGTAGATGGGCGTAAGCACTCCGTCCATCGCGCTTATCGAAGCTGAGGTCGAGTTTGCCACGACGAATCGGTGCAAGTGAACGATGTACCGTATTTTCGCGATTCTAAGCACCCCCCGATTCAAAGCACCCCCCCCTCTATTTTTGCGAAAAAGTTAGGAAAAAAGTTTGCATGCGAATCTAAGCATCCCCCTATTTTGTAGGAAGCGCGCGTAGCCAAGGCCACCAAACGCGCTTGCTCACTCTGGAATCATTGCTCGGCGGACCTGCAGGCACGCGGTCGATGCTTCTGTTGGACGCGTTTCGCGGCCATCTGATACCGGAGGTAAAGACAAAGCTGCGGAACATCAATAGCGACGTGGTTGTGATTCCGGGTGGCATGACGCCAGTGCTACAACCCCTCAACGTTTCAGTCAACAAGCCCTTCAAAGCCAATCTCCGACAGGAGTACGAAGAGTGGGTGCGAAACCCTGTCCGGAAGAAGACGCCGACGGGAAAGATACAGAAAGCGTCCCCATCAACCATCGCAAAGTGGATTCCGGACGCGTGGAAGAGGGGCCAAGTGGACGTTGTGGTCAAATCATTTAAGAAGTGCTCAATCCCAAACAACTTCAACGGAACGGAAGACAACCTGCTGTGGGATACCGAGAGCAGCGGTTCAAACGGTGCGACGAACTCGAGTGGCAGTGGCTGAGCATCCTACACAAGCGGTGGGTTCACTGTCTGCTCCGATTTTTCTTTTGAATGCTTGCAAAATAAAATGTTATTTCTCGCACCCATCTCGTCGTGATGTCGCAGCGAAAAGATGGATGGGGGGGGGGGGGGGGGGGGTCATTGTAGATTTTTCGAATCTAAGCACCCGCCCTCACTTTGGGCATCGCGGTCGTGGAAAAAGGGGGTGCTTAGAATCGAGTAAATACGGTATGCCTGGCCCGAACTATGATCACATGTCGTCACCTTGTCATATCTTTCTAGATATCCCCCCCCCCCCCCCCCCCCCCGCGCCATATCTCCTTGTATATAATCGCGTTCTTTAACAGTATTAAACAGTTGGTAGTTTGCGCTACGTACGTCCACGTCCTGTCCTTCACTTAATATCGTCAGTGTAGAACTAAGCGCAATATAACCATGAATAAACTATGCCAGCGCGAGTGTCATGCATGTGGCCCCTGGATTCCAACGTGGTTGCGTTCAATGCTTGCAAGGCTGCTTATGTCAGCGAACTTTACTCGTATCACAGTCGTGTGCTTCGTGCTTCGAATCAAGCTAATTAGATCTTTTTTAATGCGGACGCATTTCCACGCTTGCCCAACGAGATAACTGTCCATCCGTGCCGTAAGACGATCGATTTCAAGACAGCGCCCGCAGCAGCGAGCGCATTCCCCTTCGTGCTGCCTCTCGCTTCAATGCGGGAACGCAAGAGCACACGCAGCTGTCGGCGCTCGCCGCACTGAGGCCCCACCGCAGATTGCTTTCAGCAATGGGGACCAGCCGCCGTGGTTGCTTAGTGTTGGGCTGCTGAGCACGAGGTCGCGGGATCGAATCCCGGCCACGGCATTTCGATGGGGGCGAAATGCGAAAATACCCGCGTGTACTTAGATTTAGGTGCACGTTAAAGAACTCCAGGTCGTCGAAATTTCCGGTGTCCCCCACTATGACGTGCCTCATAATCAAAAAGTGGTTTCGACAAGTTAAGCCCCAAAATTCAAATTAAGAATGGGGACCGCGGGTCTGCAGCACCCCTGGCACCGCCACGTGCAGTAGTTTGCTTGCGTCATCAATTCACCGTGCGCCGCCGTCGGCAGCAGTTCATGACGCCGCAGCGCTGTTGTTTGTACTGGTCGGATCAAGTGTCATAACATTGATGATGACACCGGGCTGCGTGGAGATGAGCAAGTTGCACAGTGCTTGCGAATACTTAGAGAACTCTGAGAAATGTTTCTGCCTAATCTTTTATGACTACTTCAGCACAGCTTCGAGGTTCTATAGCGAGCCAGATGAAAGAACTTCGTAGATGTACTAAAAAAAATGCTGTCGTATTTATTATTTTGTGCAAGATGAATTTCCATACATTCGTAAATAAGCTGACTATAAGGAATTTAATTTTGTCAGTGGTGTCGAAAATGGATCTTGCTGCGTGGTTTTCTCTAAAAGAAAAAGAAACTTCGAAAGCTGCTTCATTTATCTATCCAGGAACATACTGTCAAAGCAGTTACCAGTCGCCTGATTTGTCGTGTGTTTTTCTTGCTCAAACGGTTCGCCACCTACATTCTATCCAGCAGTGGACGGCGGCTGTCCACAAGCACCAAGTCTTCCGGTAAGTATCTGCTGAATCATTTTTTTCTCGAGAGCCAGCCAATCGATGGATGGATGGATGCATGTTATGAGCATCCCCTTTGAAACGGGGCGGTGGGTTGCGCCACCAAGCTCTTGCTATTATACTGCCTAATGTCCTACCTAGGTTAAAAAAGAAGTAAAGAAAAAAAAAACAATATGAACTCCCACAACCAAATTTTCTGACCACCGCTTACGAACTTTGCTTTTGTACGTCTCTGTTTTCTGTCGTTTCCCTACTTTTCTTCCACCAATCTTCCAATCGCCTCTTACTAATCTCCTATTGCGGACATGTTTACTTTTCCCCTGCTCTCGCTGAACCCAAGGGCTTTAAGGAGGCCAGTGGTGCCTAATTGCTAGCAACAGGACGCCTCCTTCTTTGATCGCCCACGTAGCTCCTCAGCACGCCTTTCTTTTGTCTCTGGAACAGTCCGGTCGTCGTCGTTCTGCCAAGCCAAGCAGCTGTATAACTTCCCGTTTTGTTTAGATGCCTTTGACTTGCTCAGGCCCTCCGCGCGCGCGCGCGCGTGCGAGCTCACCGCGTCTTTCTTCTCCGTATCTCTATCTCATCTTTCTATTCCCTCTTTCCCGTGCCCCAGGGTAGGGTAGCCAACCAGACGCATTTCTGGTTATCATCCTTGCCTTCTCTCTTTACTCCTCCTCCAGACATAACAGATTCAGCAGGATGTTGAAACATCACGGTTTCTTTTATTGTTGTTTCTTGTTCTCAGACAGCGATTTGGAAGAAAGGCATAGACCCTCACTTCACTGGGAAGCAGCAGCAGCAAAAAACTGGTCCCCCCCCCCCCCCCCCTCACCTCCCTGGTCTCGTGTTGTTTTGTTAAAAAACAAGAACAGTTGCATCCTTTTTAATGTAATTAATTCGACACTGCCTTTCCTGTCTTCTGTTTCTCTCTCTGTCGACACAACGTTTCTACGAGACTCGGTGACCGAGCGGCATCATTCCCACTTGGAACTTGCAATGTTAAGTCACACGCAGGGCGGCCCATGACCTGCGACTGTTTCGCCGACTTGGTCATAGTGGCTGGAAGCGCAGGAAGCTGTCCTCTTTTTTAATCTGCCTCAGTTTCACTCATCACCAGAAGATGGCGGAGCCGACCCGTGGCGCGTCCGTGCATCCGTGGGCTTCGGAAAGAGTGGACGTGCAGGTCTGAGGCCGCTTCCTTGGATCAGCTCCTCCAGCATCAGGCCGAACCTTAGAGAGAAAGAGAGAGAGAGAGTGCGAGTGAGAAAGGAGATATGGATATTCTTTAATAAAAACTCCAGAGCTTTGCCTGGTGGAACGCCTTGCATGCTCTACGGCTGAATGCAGTAATGCATGAAACGGCATACACAGGATAAAAAATAACACACACATAGATCAACGTACAATAATAATGCATCTTGTTGAGAGCAGTGCATCCCACAACAAGTTAAGGACCGAGTCTCAGTGTACACTGCGTTCTCTTCTGTCGTTGCTTTTCTGTCGTGTCCGTACTCGGGCGCCGGCAGTGCTCCCAAATAGGCGGAGGAGGAGAGGGGCGCCTTCTCGCCAACAGGGGTGACTCGAGCGTCAAGAGGTGCGGGAGAAGAAGACGTTCGCGCCCGAGTTGTATAGGGAACCAAAATAGCGGTGCTCCGGTGAGCAAGCACTGCCCCCCCCCCCCCCCCTTGCGCCCTCAGCGGGCCACCCTTTTTCCGGCCCGTAGTTCTGCTGGCGGTTCCTCGGCGCCGCTGGTGCCTCGGAATTCTGGCTCTGCAGGCCGCCACTAGCTCCTGTGTAAAGCCGCGGGGGCCGCCAGCCACCCACTCTCCCCGCCCTCTCCGAAGGCCGACCAGCACTTCGTCTTCTTCGGTCGTCCGGGGGCAGCGGAGGACTTGGTTCGGCGCTGCTCCGGCAACGCTGAGGGGAGGACAGAATACGCGGCGGGACTCTTCCACAGTCGCGCCTGCCTTCCGTGCGTTGTGTGTGACTCGGCAGTGGGTGCCGTCGCAGCTTGAATTGTTTCGGACCGGCTCCATTGCCCCGGCGCCGCGAGTTTGCGAAGAGGCCGCTGGAGTCGTCGGTGGCGGTTCCAGGAGGTGTGTCGGAACCCCGCGAGTCAGTGGTACAGGTTCTTCTGGAGTGTTCTCGTGTCTGGATGTGCGGTGTAATCAGTGCGCTTCCACGGTGCTCGGATATAACCGCGCGGTCGCCCCCATCGCCAGCGTCGCCCCAGGGAGGTCGTCCTTGCCGGAGAGCGACGATGAGGTGAGCGCCAGAGAACGGCGACCTTCGCGTCGTTCACGTGGGCAACTCGGAGCACCGAACCGATTCCGGTGCTTCAGTAATTTGCTTTCACCGGTCATCACTTTCACGGGTCACCGGCGCGCATATCTGTTCCGGATGCGCGTGGCCACAAGTTGCCCACGTGTTCGCGCTGTCGACTTGCGTCAATTATACGCCGGCGCTCTTGTGCAACGTTATCTCCGGTGAAGGACTGGTCGGACTAGAGAGATGCATCCAATTTCTGGGGCTCATGAAGTCATACGGTCGGCCGAATTAAATAATGTTAAAATAACTCAAGTTCCAAGTAGCGTGGGCTTGCATAAAGCGAAATGCCGCTTAGTACTATCGTGAAACCTTAAGAAACTATATTGTGCGAGAAAGTTAATCGACTCACGATGAGTCATTCGTCCCGTCCGCAGGCCGAGACTAGGGGGAGCTACCTTACCGCGAAAGAGTGTGCTTGTATGCATGGGCGACTAGGCTGTACCTCGTTCAGACTATGTATTATGCAATGAAGGCAATAACGAAAAGGGTCGCCGACGTCTTCCTCGAAAGAAGCGAAGGCCCATAACAGGGCATGCCACTTACCCGTACACACGTGTCCATCCTGCCCGAAGCAGGGGCTGGGATGTGCTTAGTAGCACAAGGTTGGGAAAAAGGGATCCCTAAAAGCGAGGAGCGCGCATTTGTGGGCCACATCTCTTGACGCGAAAGCCGTAACTTCGGCGCTAGAGGCGGGCACTTGTATTTTGCGGCAAAAGTGCATTCGACGCTCCACACGAGACTCCTTTCCAAAGACCCACCGAGCCCGATGTGGCTCCGCTCCCGTTACCTGACGAGTACCGGCATGTGGAGCACGACGTTCCGGAATTGCCACGTCACAGAGGGCACCGCGTTATTTTCAGGGTGTGCGTGTTGCAGCCTTCCGCGTTCAGGAACAGTGGTCGCGTCGACGTTATCCCTAAAACAACGCGACCTCTTTGTTGCGCTCCCCGTTTGGTTCTATAGCATATTTATGTAGCACTGCGGCCATGCTACGACCAGAGGAACGAACTTGCGCTTCCATATATGATGTTATTTATTTTATTTATTCATACCTCAAATACCCAATGAGGGGTTTTACATGAGGGGTGGGCATATTTAGGTCATCTTTTCAATGAATACCTCGAACGATGAACGACTGGAGTGGTGCACCGCTTCAGCAGGTAGATGATTCTAGTCTTTAGCTGTTTGAAGAAAGAAACAGTTAAGATGAGCGGTGGTGCAAGCTGGAGGGGGATAAACAGCCTATGAATGGCTGACGGGATGAAGTGCGATGCACAGGCGTCATGTCAGTCTGTGGAAGCAGCGAGTGATAACATTTGTAAATGAGGCACAATCTTGCTGTTTTGCAGTGGTGCTCGAGGGTTGGAAGGTTCAGAGATGACTTAAGTTTAGTAACACTAGTGTGGTAAGATTAGTCAGAATGAATGAACTTTGCTGCACGATTATGCATGGATTCCAGTGCTGTTTCCAGGTTATATTGGCATGGGTCCCACACTGGGCGTGCGTATTCCAGTTTGAGTCGAACAAGTGTTAAATATGCGACTAGTTTTACTGAAGGGGGAACAAGACGAAGATTACTGCGCAGGGTACAGCAGAGTACACGAGTAGCATCATCGCTAATGCTGCAGATGTGTGAGGACCAACCGAGGTTACTGGAAAAGTTAATATCTAAGTACTTTTAAGAAGTCACAGCACACATTTCAGAAACGGTGATAACGTAATTAGCTGAAATAAATGATTGGCCACGGTGGAAAGTAAGCAGCGGCGTTTTTTTGACGTTGAGAGACATTAGCCAATTATTACACCAAGTTTCAATGACGTTAAGGTCGGACTGGAGAGCGCGAGAATCAGTAATAGGACGATAGAGTACGCAATCATCAACAAATAAACGAATTTTGGAAGAACGACCTCTCAGTAAGTCGTTAATGTGTATTAAGAAGAGTAGTGGCTCCAGGACTGTGCCCTGCGGCACGCCGGAGGTAACGAATGGGTGATAAATTAGACAAGCATTGGTTAGCGTAAATGAACTGCTGACGGTTAGTCAGAAAGCTGCGTATCCATTGGCGAACACAATGGTTAAGATTAAGACGCGATAGCTTTAGGAAGAGCCGTTCATCAGGAACCTTTTCGACAGCCTTTTTGAAATCTAGGAAGAAGGCATCCATGGGTACGTTTTGATCAAGATGTGAGCTGATGTCATTAACTAAGAGCGCTAGTTGAGTCTCGCAGGACATTCTTTTCTGAAAACAATGTTGATTAGAATGAAAGAAATTAGCGGATTTTAGATACTTTACAATATGAGAATAAATTAGTGTTTGGAACAAACACTGGTAAGGGAAATCGGACGGTAGTTGTAGCACGATGATGGTGATGCTTTTTTGGTACTAGAATTATCTTACCTATTTTCCAGTCTTGCGGCACCACTCCAGACGATAATGATTGCTGATAGATACGGCACAAAAATACACTAGAGATGTGCGCAGTGTTCTTAAGCATTTTGGAATTGATTCCAACGATGCCGGCCGAGGATGTTTATTTGAGGGATTCTATTAGCTTGGTGATATGCCTCAAGTGTTATGTCTGGCATGGTTGGGTGGTTGAGGTAAGGACAGTCTGGGAGGTTTGGTTCAGAAGTGAACACGGTAGAGAAGACAGAGTTTAGTACTTCGGATACTTTATGGTCGGCAACAACGGTCGGGAACCGTGTTCACGACCATAAAGTATCTGAAGTACTAAACTCTGTCTTCTCTTCCGTGTCGTTATCATATAATAAAAATGGTTCACGGTTATTTGGGCTAATGCATTTGCAGAATTGTTTGGGATTGTTTTGCAGCATGTTAGGGAGTGTTGTTAAGTAGAAGGTTCGTTTAGTTGTTGCGGCCAAAGAATCAAACGCCTTGTCACTGCCGTAATATTTTTCCCAGACAGGAGTGGTATTGGAATGCTTGGCTTTGCGAAATAATCTTTTCTTTTTATTGTTTAGTCGTTTTAATGTGCTGCTGAACCACGGGGACGACGGTCGCTCGGTTAAGGTGATAGTTGGCATGTAAGTGTCAGTGAGTTCGATTACATTTATTTTTGAAAAGCGTCCGGTTGGCGTGTACTGTGCGCTTCGGGAAATATGTAATGTACCAGCTGTAAAATTCGGTTAGTGCATTGTTAATACTGATGTAATCACCTTTATCGTAAAGTTAGTTTTTTATTTGTTATTTTTTTACTCTGAAGTAGTTCCCAGGTTAATTCTGCATGCAGTACTGAGTGGTCACTTAGTTCAGGTAGATGTATTAGAGAAGAAACCCTGTCGGGATGGGATGTTAAGATAAGGTCGAGTATGTTAGAGCACTGTTAGTTTTTTCGCGTTGGGATAGATACTAGCTGCGTCAAACCGTACGTGAGGCATGTGTTAAGAAAAAAACATTTGAGTTTATTCTTCGACAACGTTATGGGTGGTTCAGGCCATGTTATATTAGGAAAGTTAAAGTCACCTAAGAGAAGTAGTTGCGCATGACTAAATGATGTCGTAGCACTTTGCAGCGCCTCGTGGAAGTGAATAGTGAAGGAAGCATCTGAGTCGGTGGTAGATAGCATACACCGATAATAGTTTGTAGATATGAAGAACTGCACACTACGAATAAAATTTCTAGAGGTGAAGTGATATTGCCAGTGGAGCAACAGAGGCTGCGATGAGCAGCTATCAGAACATCTACTCCGCGTTGGCCTATACGATCCCGCCTAAAAATGTCAAAATGATGGAGGAATGAATTAAGCTCTGCGTTATCGACGCTGGAATTCAGACACGTTTCTGTTACTACGAGAAGCTTACAATCAGAAGAATCGATGAGGCTGCAGAGTGCTTCGAGTTTGGGCAACAAGCTTCTAATGTTAGCATAAACATATGATACAGGGATGCTATCTGGTTTTGCGATAGTGCGTGATGGTAGCTATGAAGTTGATATAACTCTATTTATAGTGTTATCATACTTCTAAGTTCTGTTCTCCATGATTAGTTTATCGTACCGAAGTTTAAAAGGCTTCTGCTGCGACTTGGCGAACTCGATTAGTTGTTTACGTGCATGCCGAGTGTTAGCTGAGTAGTCCTCTGATATGCTGTGGTTGGACCCTCTTAGTTGGTTAACATTTGAAAGAATACGTTGTTTTACTTTAAAATGTGCTAATTTGACAATTACAGGTCTACTTCTATTTGAGCTGTATTTGCCAAATCTATGAGCGCGCTCGATATCTAAAGAGTCTAACTTGATGCTAAACTTAGAAGTACAAAGTTCTGCAATCTTGTTCTCCGATTCTTGCCACGTTTCCCGCCCAGTATCAGCTAACCCCCAAAAACACAAGGTTGGAACGACGAACCCTATCTTCTGAATCGTTTAGTCGTAATGATATGTTGGAAATGGCTTTTGTGTTTGTATCGACCACTGTCCTGATGCAACTAACTTCGATCTTCAGTGCAGTTACGGAGGAAACATCTTCAATTTTTGTTAGTCGCCTCTTAATGTCGTCAAAAATTGTATCGTTCTGCGATAGTTTCGTTCGAATTGATTTCATTTCGCTTAGAAGAGACGCCTGACCTGAGCTTATTTCCTCCAATGCTGCAATTATGTCACAGGATGCCTGCGTAGAACTGGAACGGGTGTTAGGGCCGTGATTCGATTCTACGTCGCCAGAGAGCAAGAAGTTGTAGGATGACAGGCGTGCAGTCGCGAACAAGGGTAATGCAGCAGCCTGGGCTTGGCCGCACTAGGTAAGCGGCATAGCGGGAACGAAGCGCATAAATAGTGCAATTGGTTGTTACATGTAATGCGAAAAGGCGTCGGGCGTCAGTGAACCGCATTGCCGGAGTGCTGCCAAGTCCACTGATGAGAGCGAGGGGGTCACGTGTTTCATGCGTGAAGGTTGATGTCTGTGTCGATGCGTCGGCTGAGGCAGGGTAGCATGGAGACGATAAATGCAGTAAATTTCCGTTCAAGGGCGGTGCGGCGCAGTAGTCAACGGCGCTTGCGTCGATTTCGGAGCATTGGAGGGTAGACGAGGTTGGCCCATCTGTTGATAATGTCTGCCATCTTTCAGCCTTGAGTCATCGCCGCAGCAAAGTGTTTCGATCGATGCGCTGGTGGCTAGCTGCGATACTATTTATTCTTTCACTAATTTTGCTGTAGTACCAGAGAACGGAGACATATTACTTTCAAGAACTCAACAGTGGCACATACTTTTGACTATCTTTGCGATGTCCACCTTGGCAGACCTGTTGTTTGTCTCAAGACGTGTGAAGGACTTGCATAACCTAAATATGTTCGCAAGCACACTTTGTTGACCTATAACTGATGCTCGTTTAAATAAATTTAATGTCACGCGAAGAAGCAAGCAGGAACAAAAACACGTACATACGCCAGAACATACAAACACCGAACAGCACCGGTTTCGAGTATCTAGGTGTGTGCGTGTGTGCGTGCGTGCGTGTGTGTGCGTGTGTGTGTGTGTGCGTGTGTGCGTGCGTGTGTGCGCGTGTGTGTGTGTATGTTTGTGTGTGTGTGGTGTGTGTGTGTGTGTGTGTGTTTCAGCAAGCACTAACTAGCCCAGGAACACATCCTCCTGCACTGAGGCTCCATGTCTCGTACTGGAACGCCATGAGCGGATTTGACCCAGCGACTCCACCAATGTAAGGTGACTTACCACGTGGGTGCAGTCAGTAAACAGCGCAAAAGACCACGTGGTTGCAGCCAAGCGCTAGATGCCTGTGTTAGCCATGCACATCCTAAAGGCATACCAAAATTATCCGGAAAGGCCGTGAAACTTAATCGCTAAGGTCGTTCTCGGCATTTTATTTGGACGGACAAATGAATCCAGAGGGGCTTAGTGAAGGACATTCTAGAATGACCTAGGGATGCTGAAAGGTCCTTAGTTCCGCACAGCGGCGGATCCTATCCCCCCTACGGTCGACTGGCCGGTGCTTCCACGTCCCACAGTCTAGAAACAACGTGGTTGCGTTTTGTGGGGCTGGGCAACAGAATGAGGAGGGCCCGTGTTTCCTCCAACACTTACTGGCGAGGGCGACACACGATAGACAAAGAAAGAGGTTTGTTGAGAAACGCACATGGCGTAATCTCGAGCTGCAGAATTTCGCTATGTTTTCTGCCCTATAATCACTCCATGCAACCGTACAAACTCTTCCAACTTCATTAAACAGGAGTTCTGAATTCCCGGTTGCATCGAACGCCCGGAAGTCCGTCTTTTTCGCTGCAACTTTTGATAACTGGGGTTCTCGGCATTGGCGTCCTGACGTTGCGTGCCAGTGTCGGATCTTGATTGCTGACGCGCTATTTGCTCGTGTTCACTGCCGTACCGTAGCACAAGTGGTAGCGGGTCACTGCTTCTGACGAAAGATTTCCGAGCCAGAAAATGTGTTAGCCGTCTACGAACAAGAAGCTGGCAGGAATTTTCCGACGACGTGTTAGATGTCGCGGGATAAACGAGGAGAAAAGGAGCCATATAGTCACAACCATATAAGGCCAACAGATAATGTAGCCAAGGAAGGCACGGTGCAAATTATTTATTTATTGTTTGGAGAGCAGTAATGATAAGCTAAAGGAAAATGAAAGAAAACAAAAAAAGAAAGAAACTTGCTGCGAATGGGAGCCGAACCCATACTATCCGCCTGACTTTTCAACGCGAAGCAGGGCGGATGGTTGGGTTTACGTTCATGGTGAAAAGGCTGCGCGAATCGAACACGGTGGACAGAAGGAAGACGAACGTGCGCAGAATCGCAACTGGCGATTTGTTGAAAACACGTGAACTTAAGTACATATGTTATTAAACATTGCGATTAAAAAAAATAAAAGCAGCGACCGTATGATAAACAGCTATCAACACACGTGCAGAACAAAGACATATCACCGGCTCAAAACTCGCCACATGGCGCGAAAAAACTGCACAAGTGTAATAGCACCGTGTAAGAAATTATTGTGGTCTTTCTAAAAACGCGACTTCTTTCTCAGTAAGAGCGATGAACGGCTGACTTATGCACAGGTCGCCAATTTTGATTATGTGAAAATCTTTCATGATTTCGCGTGTGACTTCATCACGTTGTGTCACAAAATCTCATCACAAACAGTCTTTACAAGGACGGGCCAAGTTTGTTACTCCTCCTCCCTGAGACTCACGTTTACGCGCCGGCTTGTCTGGCCATGGTAGATTTTGCCACGTGACAAAGGCAGCCTATGTACCACACTTGTTCTGCAACTTACGAACTGGGTCGAGTGCGTCACAGCGCAACCCTTGCTCGCACTTGCGTTGCCGGTGCGCCTTCGTACTTCAGGGTAGTTCTTGTCTAGCTTTTCAGGCGTCGAAAAGCGACATCTAGGCCGTATATTTTGCCCACGCTTTTCAAACCATGAGGGATGCAATGAACGTTAGGGTCATTGCATCCGGTCGCACGGCCGGTCTTTTCCGTCTGACCTGTTTCGTGCAGCTTTGCTCTTCCTCCGACTTCACCCATCGAATCAATTTTTCACACATCCTGGCAATGACGCGACGTGGTTGCGCGGCACCCAACAGGTTTATAGATGGGTCTGCAGGCTATGCGATATGTCCTCATTGCACCTTCGAGACACTGCAGCTTTCAGGTAAGCAACTGCAATGCCGTCCTTGATGATGTTGGAGTGCCCCGAGATGTAAGGCAGTAAAAGCTTTTTGCTTCTGGGACTATACCTCAAACGCAGTTGGTGCTCCTGAAGTGATAGCCTTAGGTCTCGAAACTGCAGCTCCCGGTCTTTTGTAGCCTCGATGGTGAAGTTAAATTCTCCTCCCCTTTTCTTGAACAGCTTCAGTATACCGAATAATCAATGCTGAAACGGGTCTATTTGCACAAAAATGAGCTAGTCATCAAAGTAAAGGAAGAACTATACGACCAGTCCTGTGACATCGTTGTTTAGCATCCGATCAAACTTGCTCGGGAAAATGTTGCTTAGGGTTGTAGCAACTTTGGATAAACGCCCGATTTTCGTGTGCGGAGTTCATCCTTCCAAATGACAAACATAGGCTTGAGGTATAAACACAACAGCCCTAAGAAGTAGTCAACAGACATTGTATATACCTCGAAATGAAATCCTGCTCGTCATTGTTCTCTGTGATACACAGCTCGACAGACCTCATCAAATCACAATGATCCACGAAATAATACGTGTCTTCGTTATCGATACTGAACATTCCACATCCTCATTCCACATTCCACATCCCACTCTGACAGAAGCTACACCACGTCTCCGGAATTCGCTACTAGCAAGACGTCAACAATATTGGGAAGGCACAATTTTTTTCCCTCAGAAAGCCTGAAACGGCATATTGCCAAGTGTTATCTTCTCATACGATGGCTTGCGAAGGAATTTCGGGTTTATGTGTTCTCGCGCTGAAAAAAAAAAGCTAAATTCAGTTTGCCTTTCGAACTGCCGAGGCTGCAGCGGGTTTTTCATTGGAAACATCGGTCCATTTGTTTATAAGCACACGTGATTGTAATAAAGCGTCAGATACGGATTAGCGTTCTGCCACGGTTTTTTTTTTCTGGCCATCCAAGTACAACTTACGTTGCTTTTCACCGCGATTTTAATGCGAAGCATTTTTCTTTTTGCGAAGTATTTTTTAAGGCTTTGGTGCTATATCGTCAGTGGTCGAAGAGCGGAGGTGAGGAGGTGGGTGAACGCAGATGAGATGTTGTGGTGGCGAGTTGTGCGATCTTTGTTCATTTTCTGTACGCACACAGGGGCTAAGCAATCTCAACGGCGGGGTTCATGACAGTGCTCAGAACTTCTGCACGTAAGATGGCTCTGTGGTTACGGCTTGCTTCTGCTAAAGTGGCAAGTTCCATTCCAGGCCGCGGCAGCTGCATTCTGATGAACGCGGGCACAAGCAGAAAATAAAAGCGCTCGTGTACGGACCTATGCAAGAAGCCCAGTTGGTCAAAATTATTAATCAGGACAGCTAGATCACGGCGGCCTCAGAGGCGTGCAAAAATTTGAAGGTTTCTAATAGTGGATCGAGTATTACTGCATTGCTCAAATGACTGAGTGGATATTCGCTAATTAAACTATTTGCGGTAAGTTTACGAATACTTCATCGATGCGTCAACTGCATGGGCTTGTTCAAGCATAAAGGTGAAGCCAAAATGCGACAACCTTGACCTCGGCTGTAGTGGACACGAGGCACATAACGCAACGCATAGAGCACGCTGCACCGCTCAGCGTGCGATCATTCGCACTGAAAATTCTTACCGATGTGGCATTTATTCGACCATGGATATTGACTGATACGATTTAGGAATGTTGCATCTGTGTGTGCTCTTAGAGTTGAATTTGAATATTCCTTGTTGCAACATTATTTCTAATAATAGTGTCACAACCTGTCGCGGCCATTCCAAATAAAAACAAAAATATGCGTATTTTTCATTTTGCTGTCGCCGCAGACGACGCGCGTTTTCTATCTAGTCTCGTCGGAACGCACAGACGCTAACTGGCTCGCAGGAAAGCCTTTCTAAATTTCAGTGTGGTAATTCTGGACAACTTATGTTCCCAGCCGACCTCACAATGCGAACAAAGTTTTTTTTTTTCTTCCTGATGCTCGGTGCAGCAGTGCGCGAGCTTTCGCTCCGATGCAACTCGTGAGTATCGACAATCTCCCAATGCCTGGCGTCTGCGGGCTGTCGCGCGGGTCTATGACGCCATAGACCGAGCCAAAATCGAGGGGGTCTCGCAAGCAGCAGGATAGAGCGAGCGATCCGTTTTGCCTGATAGTGGGCGTCCCACTGCATGCAGCGGACTGATATTTAGTTCGAATGTTCGTAGCAAGACTACACAGATCGCGAACGCTTGCTTATCGTCCTAAAGTTGCGCTGTACGCCCTTTCAAAGGTGCGGGTGACTCCGTATCTCTTTTGCCTAATGTAGTGACAGCTTCATTATTCTGCTTTAGGACATTCGTTCTTGAGATATCGCTTCTCGATGCGGTGACATATTGGTGGCCGCAGCGGGCGCGTGGTTCACGCGTCAGCTGCAGTTAAGGACCGCATCTGCTTTATTCGCCATTACGCAGAATTGGGCGTGACTTGTGTCAAGGCAGTAGTACTCCTCAAAGGATAACTGAAGCCCGTGTCGTCTTTCGCGTTGTCTAGTCCGTCTTGCCAGCTCAGGTATTGTGGTGCCATTAAAGGAATATTATTTAATGGGAATGGATGTGAGTGGAGGCATGCTTGGTAGACCAGTAAAGACGCAATAACGAAAGAATTGCGGCCACGCGGCCTTGAATTTCACTCTTTAGCCCCTTTTGCCATTGTACATTTCGACAACGTCTTCTGTGGCCTGTAATTAGCCGATTTCAAGGGTGTCCCAGCTATCTTGAGCCAAAGATTCGAAATGTTCTCGCAGTAGTCTAATGAAATGTCATTAAAAGTTTGTTGGCTACTCTAGGAGCAAGTCACATTACTTTTGTGCCCTAACGGCATAGTTGGCCAAGAATTATGAATTGCACTTTTGAGGCCTATAGTCTCAAAACAAGCTAAGTTGGTCGACGGGGAGGCCGCACTTCAGGGCTCCCGCTTAATTTCGATAACTTCTTAAACGGCCGCCTTGATTAATCAAGTTTGCAAATGTTAAATTTAAGGAGAAACTTCCAATGAGCAGGTCGAGAAAACGTCGTAGTAGTTTTCAACTTCCTTCCTGTTCCGGAGTAATTTTTTGTTACATCCCATAAGGAAAGTTCGTGAAATACGAAATCAACTCCCGCGACCACGCGCATGCACGCCGCGGTCGTAGCTGACGTCAGACGTGCCACGCATAGCAGGCTGCCGATGGGGGGCGTGGTGTGGGCACCGGCGCAGCAGTAGTCGCCAGCGAAATCCACGCCGGTGGTTCGGTCACACTTGCGCAATCCAACGGAAGAGGCTCCGTGGTAACAGAACAATGCGCAAACTGAGCAACCCATTATCAACACGGCCCGCAATTCTACCTGCGGCAAGTAACTCGGTAAAAAACAAATTGTGCAGATCCTTGCACTCTATGAATCGATGTTACGCGAAGCCTTTTGCAGGTCTCTGGCTACCCAGCATCGTTTGGGGTTTCTGCAAAGCGTTGCCAAGTGTCGTTTATCATGCCATGTCATGCATTCCTATAGTGCCATGCATGTCATACATGTGCTGATATATGCATATGCAGGTAAAACACGGCGGCATCACGATTAGTGGCCCAAGCTAGTATAGACAACTTGGGTCACTGGATTGGGTCACTGGAACAGGAGAGAGAGAGTGGGGGAGAGAGGGAGGGAAGGGAAGGGAGAGAACTCAGTGCCCTTCCACTCTGTGAAAAAGGATGACGAGCGATGCTGTGTATATGGCCCCTTAATTGTGAACTTCACCTCCGCCGCGGGTCGGCCCGGCATTGCACTATCTTCGGTATTTTGTGTCTACACACGGACGTGATCCTGGAAGAACTAGCCCTTCGCAGCTTTGCTGTAAAAGAAAGGAAGAAAGGCAGCCGTGTTACTCGCACGAGTCTATTTGGGTAAATCGAACTTCCGCGGTCGTCGCCCATATCCTTGCTATACTGGACTCAGTGAGAGGCCCAGAGCGAGCTCTCGCTCCGTCGAAAGCGAATGATGTTTCTATGGACATATTGTCCACAGAAACACCCGTGTACAGCGCATTGGGGGCTCGTTAACGCATCACATGTTGTCAAATTTAATTCATAACCCACCACTAGGGAATGCCTCATAATCAGATCATAAGGATCGCACGTAAAGCCCCCAGAATTTAGCTTATATCTTAGAGTACAAAACATAATGCGAGTTGATCTATAGAGTAGTAAACAACGTATCCTTTAGTCGCGTCCTCGTAGCGTGCACTCAAGTTTGTTTAAAACTTGGCTCAAATTAGGTGGGATATACTGCGAGTAAAAGCACTGCATATTGCACTCTAAGAGAACTGAATGTACAAACTTGCAGGTATTGAGAACCTTTTCCACACAAAAAAGAACTAATTTACAATCTTTGAAATCTGTGACGTCAAACTAAAAGCGCCATGGTTGGAGCTAAAATTCAAACCGGGAACTGTGACTTTGAACAATAAGTGTTTTTGAATGTTCATGTAAAAACATTTTTACACCAATTTATGGCTCTCAAACGTGCCAAGTTGACCGCTGCCTCCTCTTGACAAAGTATGGGACCCGGCTAGTTGGTTATCCACGATGCCAATTCACAGCGCGCAAACAAGATAAAGACGAGAATGACGTAAACGATAGCTTGCCCTCGTTTACGTTCTTTTGCCTCGCTCCCGAGCTGTGCCTCCTGACAAAACTTGCGCATTGCAGAGTCTGCAACGAGTCGCCTGCCGACAGCCTGCGGCACGGGTGATGAAGCTCTGGACCTATTCCCGAAACTGTTCGATGTTTCGGATCGATTAGTGAGCCTCAATAACAATCTATTTTGTTGAGAACTGGAACAGAGTCGGAGCGGAATCGTATAGCACGTTGAACCGGAACTTGGTTCGGACGGGTGTATTTTGAGGTGCGAACTCCTCACTGAAAGACTGCCGAGGAAGACGGGAGCGTTGAACTTGTCCGATATACTTGCGAGCTTTTTCTCTGTATGTGCAGGTAAAGTTACGAAATATGTGTACCTGCGTGTGGCACCACTCCTGGAAACAGGGGCCGCATAACGTAAACTTATTCCAACCTGTTTTTAATGCAATCTCCTGACGTCGAGTCTACGTAACCGCCGACGCAATTGTGGGTCGGCGACCCACAACGTTTTTTCAAACGCCCAATGGAACGCTCTCCTCGTTTAGGGCAGGCCACTTTTGTTTGCATTCAAAGCGAATAGCATTCTCTAACTTGACAGGTTCTTCTTATCTAATTTGCTGACAAGAGGCGAGGAGCTGTTGGGGCCGAGCTAGCGCAGTGACAGTAGATAACCGTATATGGCGTCTGCTATTGGCGCGTTTTCGCTTGGTTAGCTTGCGGCGGCTGGTCGAAAATCGCGGCGGCGGGCAACGGAAGGTTAATAATGACACTAAAACGAATCGACATCGAAGAAAAGTCGGCAGAACGATGTCACGTGAATTCTTACTACACACAATTAAATAAATTCCCACCGGCAGCTCTTAGTAGACAGTACCAGATCATTCGCTGGGCACAGATCTTCTATTCCTTTCGGAACGCGGTAGCCTCCGGCTATACCGAAAGAAAGAAAAGGTTTGTTTGGCACATTAATGCATGTTTAATGCGTAAACGTCACTTCGACGTGGGGAGGTTTAGCGGTCTTGTGGCGTAGCGTGACAGGTAGGCTTTATTTGTAGTGTATAAACAAAAATACCCCAGAAAGCGGACAGGAAAACGTCACCGCGATAGCTCGATTGGTAAGAGCATCGTACGCCTGATGCGAAGATCTACTTTGTTATCACTTTACCTCCCCCTCCCCTCTTTCCCCAGCGTAGGGTAGCAAACCGGATCTTCCCCTCTGGTTAACATCCCTGCCTTTCCCTTTACTCTCTCTCTCTCTCTCTCTCTCTCTCTCTGTGGGTTGGTATTCCACCGGCTGCCAGTTCTTTTTTCGTTCACTTTGATTTCCATTTATTTATCATTTCCGATATCCAATTAAGAAATACAAGTCATATCCCCCATGCTTGCTTTCCTTGGTGTCATTGTTTGTTGGGTTGTTATGATATACAATTACATAATATAGTCCAACTGACGGTGGTCTGCTATGGACCATCGTCGGTTGCACTTCGCTCCTCGAAGCGGCAAGACGTGTTCCGAGCGAATTACCGTGCAACACTTTGCAGTCTGGCGAACGCCGTTTAAATCGTGGATTGGGGACCTCAATGAGGTGCGACGCAATGCCGTCGCATTTCTCTCGCATCTACCGCTAAATTGCCACTGACATTTCTGTCGTTTCTATCCCTTTCCTCATTCTGCGAATGTGAAGTGCGCCCCGGTCGAACTCCTCGCCGTCTCTCTCTCTCCATCGAGTAACCGGGAGAGTGCTTTTTTGCGCACTGCCGGTGTCGTTCCGACCCGTGCGCCCGTCGAGTGCGCGAGTACCGGCGGGTCGCCATCCCAGAGACCCACTGCTATCTATACACCACGCGGCGCCGCGGAGCTTTCGGGGGATGCCCCGCTGCGTGCGCTTGTGGCGGCCTGCGGTATACGCGCGGCATTGTTATAAATAGTGGGCGCCCCGGATCGACGCTGCGGCGCCAGGGGACGCCGCTGTCGCTTTCCGCCCGAGGTCGACGAGTGCCGCCGCGACGAAAGACGTCGACCGGCGTGCGCAAACTGCGGAGCGCGGCCACGGCGCTGTCGAACGACGACGGGCTGTTTGCCGCGGCGGAAATTAGGCGCGGCGCCGGTTCTCTCTCCGAGAGGCCACGCCGTGCTGTGAGCCACTGGGCTGCTAAGGCTGCTCCATAGAGTCTCCCACGAACACTACCACAGATAACTCTGGCACTGCGATCTTTTAGCTTCCGTGGAAATGATAGGTGATACGTGCGTCTATTTAATCTTTGTCCTTGTGACTCACAACGTTAAGGTGCCGTTATTTATTGCACGTTATTTTTCTAAACTTTCACGAAATAACTTTTTTTTCTTATAAAGGCTCGAGAGTGTTATGTTTCTGTACACATGTAGAATTATTGCGAATCACATTTATAACACAATTTCTCGTTAAAAATTATCGCTTTCGAAAGTCGCAAGGATATTCGAAGGCAGAAAGACGGAAGTGCAGGCAAATCATTTCCATAGCGGTTAGTCAATCATTCCCATACGCTGCCAGCACGTCCTGGATCCTCTACGAGCACTTTCTGGATAACCGAAAGCCCGCGCGCCTTGCGCCCTGGGTTCATGCCGATGGACGATACCTAGACACATAACCGGGGGGACCACACCGTGCACCACCCCTGGCCCCCTCTCGGCCTCGAAATTTTTGTTTACCGGTATACCCGGCGTATAAAACGACGGGCGGCAACACCCACCTGCAATGTCCCCCCCCCCCCCGCCTTTTTGCCTGAAACGGAAGGAAAGGGTTTATTTACCAGGATCTTAGATGGTTGGCGTTGGGCAATGGACAGGACGATCATCCAAGGCCAACAGACATCATCTCGCGCGCTCTTCTACGTTCTCTTCCGTTCAGCTCCGCCGTGCAGGATGCCAGTTTCTCCTGGAGCAGACGAACCTCTCCAACCGAGCTGCATAGCCCGACGGTGGTACACTTTTAGTTGGGCGACGTGCGCGATTTGCGTTGTAACTGACCGCCGGTTGTGCGAAGCCACTCTTGCGATGGCGTGTGTCACGTCTCTCAAACGAGTCAGTAGGACATATGGGCCGGTGTATCTTGACAGAAATTTCGCGTACAGCCCATTTCTCCGTGCAGGTTTCCAAAGCCAAACAAGGTCCCCAGGAGCGCACGTGACGAGTGTGTGTCGAGCGTTCTTAACGAGCCCTTGCACGATCGCGATAGGAAGAGTCCTGAGGCGGGGCAGTCTATAGGCTTCTTCGGAACGACATTAAGTCTCGCCTATTGAACACGCATCATGTGGTTACCAGGGAAGGATGGTGTCACTAAAGTTTTGGGGAATGGCGAGCGCAGAAAAGAAAAAGAGGGCATATAGTCGGCGACTTCGTGCTTGGCAGAATTGTAAACATACGCAACAAACGGTAAAATAGAATTACAATTTTTTGCGATCTGTGAGGGCATACGCGGCAAGAATGTTGGTCGAGGTACAAACGGTTGAGCTCAGGGAGGCCGTTTGTCTGCGGGTGCTACGGTGTCGAGTACCGATAATCAGATCCACAAAGACGTAGTAGTTCTTTAAAAACGTCTGCCGTAAACTGCCGTCCACAATCCCCAATCACAACGCGTGGAGCACTGTGACGGAAAATGACGGAGTACAGTAGGAAAGATGAGACGTTAGCTGCTGTAGCCGAATCGAGCGCCACCGTCTCAGTATGCCGGGTCAAATAGTCCACGCACACAACAATCCAGCGACGACCAGTACTAAACTTTGGGAAGGGCCCTAGCAAGTCGACACCGGGGTTTTCAAAGCGCGAGGTCAGCGGCTTCACTGACAGCTAGGCACCTTCAGGGCGCATCATTTACTGCTTATGGCGCTGACAAATGACGCCGCTGCCAACGTACCGCCTTGCCGTCTTCCAGAGCTTGGGCCAATAGAAATTGGCTTCGGTGTCCTAGCAAAGCCAAGGTAGACTGACGTGACTCCATCGTGCATGACGCGAATGATCATAGACCTCAGTGCCTGGGGACACGCGGCGGTGGCTTAGCGGGTGTTGCGTTGCTAAGCACAGAGGTCGCGGTATCGAATCCCGGCCGCGGCGGCCGCATTTCGATGGGGGAAGAAATGCGAAAACGCGTGTCCCGTGCATGGATGGATGTTATGAGCGTCTCCATTGAAACGGGGCGGTGAGTAGCGCAACCAGGCTCTTGTTTTTATTTCACCTAATCTCCTACCTATATTTAAAAAGAAACAAAAGGCAGAAAAAGGAAAACAAACAATTCCGAGCATCAAACTTTTTGAACCATTAGTGGAAACTCTGTTTTTTGTACGCCTCCTTTGTTTGTCGTTTCCCTGCTTTTAAAGCACCAATTTCCAATCGCCTCTTAATAATCTATATAGCGTACATGTTTACTTTCCCCCTGCTATCGCTGAACGTTTTTAGGTAGAGTAGTAGAGCAGCAGCTTCCAGGTTTGTTTTATGCGGACGACGTTGTAGGGCCTGCTAACAGGCAATGTGATATGCAATGTCTGACTGATATCTGTGGACAGGAAGGTGGGAACTTCGGATTAAAATTTTGCTTTAAGAAATCAGGTTTTATGGTATTTAACGAAAGCAGTGAAGAGGCAGCTTTATTACACGGCCAGGATATATCTTTGGTGAAAGAACAAATATATGTTTCGGCTCCTCTGGCTTCTAAGAGGCCAGAGGAGCCTAAACCAACCGCTGGGTAGATATGTTCCCATTCCATGGAATGGGAACATATCTACCCAGCGGTATATCTAGCCATCTACAAGGTTTATTATATTAAACAATGTTCGATTGTTTCCGTAGCTTTATAGCAGCATGCGCATGCTTTTCTTCGTTGTTGTACTTGTACTACACTTTATAAGTACGCGTTCTAAGGCAAACTAATCTCGCTTCGAAAAGTAAAAAGTTTACCTTAAAGTTATCATAAATTGTTTATTTCCTGATTTCGTTTTTTTCCCTCTTGGGTAGTTAGTTACTCAAAGCAGGTTTCTTTTCTATTTCCGCCATCCGTGAGATTGTATCAGCCTCTCTGACTTTGCTTTTGACGTTCTTTTTTGCCAAGTTACTTACTATAGCGGTCGCATATTTGCTGGTAAGCTTCCTAGTTCTTTTCTTCCATTGTAAATATATGTTTTTCCTGCAGATATCGGAATACTGTAGCAACCCATTAGTTATCTTTCATATTACTAAGTGTTTGTTCAAAATCAATTTTACCCTGAGCTTCACTCACTTCAGAACTTGTCCAGCCCATATCATCCTGCACAGCTTCATTTGTAGTCTCCCCGTGAGCACCCAATGCGAGGTGTCCCACTGACCTTTGGTTTCCACCGAGTCCTGACTGCACCCATGATTTCCAGCAAACAACCGTATTTCCAAATATAATTCCTGTAACCATTATACTTTTCCACATACTCCAGAGCACCTATACCTATTGTATCCCCATAACGCTCGATGGGGACGAAATGCAAGAACACCCGTGTACTGAGTATAAGGTGCACATTGAAAAACCTCAGGTGGTCGAAATATCCGGGGTCCCCCACTACGGCGCGCCTCATAATCAGATCGTGGCTTTGGCACGTAAAACCCCAGAAGGCATTCATTCACTCAGTGCCTCGGGAACCACGAGGAGGAGTGAAGCGCCTTCAGTGGGATAATTCATCTTGTACAATAAATTGCCAAAAACAACGAAAGCGAGCTCCGTGCTGACGACCGAGCGGCGTCAACAATAGTTCCATCAAGCACGTGGGCGTCGCTCGCGCAGCGATCTTTCTATTCAAAGCACGAGGGTCACCGGAGCACAGCACTGTTTGTCGTGGGCAGACAACGGGGAAAAAGAATGACCAGAAATGGTAAGCGCCCAGCTTCAGCCGGCGAAACGCGTCTCTCCCAGAGCCAAATGAGCAGCCAAATGCCGACCATCGCGAGGGAAAAGCTGAGCAAGTTTATAGCGACTAGGAAAGGCGGGCGTACCAGACACGAACAAAGGTCTCAGTTGATATTCAGTGTTTGTGTTGTCCTTATTCGTGTCCACAGCTTGTGAGACTGCCTATCCTACCCCAGCAGTGTGCGTTATGAGCGCACATACACAGATATACATGAAAACACAGACAGGCTGTTTTATTGGCACACACAAATAAAATGTCCGCGCTAGGCGAACGCTGGACGCCGGAGAGGGCTTATTCGGCAGAAGGCGATGCACTATACACGCTCCTACTGAGGAAAAACAAACCAGCAGCTTGCGTGGCATGGTGCCATTCTCGTGCTATTTTCTGATGTTCGCAAGTGCCAAGGGTCTAGGGTAACTAATTACCGGGGCCAATCACGTCTTTCTGAATGCCCTCAGCGTGCAAGAAAAGCGTGCTCTGGCAGATTACCTCGAGGTAAGAATACGCGCGGTGTTCTTTTTTAAAGTGCCGCAGCAAGTTGGTTGAGCTAAGTCAGGAAGAGAAAGCAATTCATGGCGTGAAGCGAACACATAGAACAGGAACTGAATGGACCAACAACACCGGGCAGGATTTATCGCGTTCGGTTACAGCCTATGTCCGTTAGCGCGTCTTATAAACTACGCAACTATATTGTTTTGCGCTATGGTTAAAGGACTACACGTCCAATGAAAATTATGCAGATCTCACGCGCTGTGGGAATCGATGTAAGCGAAGCTCTCCGTGCTGCATGCTTTGATTGACGATGATTAGCGGTGATGTTGACGGCTAAAGCTTAATTTCTTCAACGTTTAGGCAAACATGAGAGCGATGAATTGATGTTTAACGTTACCTTGCGTGCAACCACTGCTGTTTATCTGCGTAGCACACAGAAGACACAGGGAGATTTGTTTGCTTGAGGCGTTGTTGTGCACCATATTTTATAACCTCTGAGAGGGTTCAACGTTCTCATTGCCTCATATGGCACATCGCATTGTGGCAGAAGTATTAAACTTGAATTGGATTATGTGGCTGTACTTTCCAACACCACACTCGGATTATGAGACAAGCCGTAGTGGTAGTCTCCGGATTAATTTTGACACCGTGATGTTCTTTAACGTGTCCCGAAATCTAAGTGCACATGCGTTTTCTATTTCGCCCCCGTCGAAATACGGCTGCGGCGATTGGGATCAAATCCACGACCTCTAGCTATGCCATAGCCGCAAAGCTAACGCGGCGGGCACAGAAGTGTTGATGTGACGGTCGACCGCTTCCCTAGTGTCTCCTGGACCCTGCGGTGCGCTTTAATTTTAATGCGGCTCTGCTTCTGCTCGCCCTGCGTAAGTGGCCCGCTTGACATATTTGCATGGCGTTCGTTTTTCAGAAATACCAGCAACGTACTGTACCGTACCTTGAACTTAAGCTTGTCCTGTTTCCCCGCAACCATTTCCTTGTCTTCCCACGTCAGCCCCCCCCCCCTCTCTTACACAGGAACGGCCTCGTCTCTTCCCACTCCTTCTCTTCTCCTCTCTACAGTTCTATCTGCGTCCCCTCTGGCCTCGCACGTTAGTAGATAGGGAAGCGCTGCAGTTTCTGCAATGCTTCTGAGGGGAGTCACGGATAATTACAGTTGTCAAGTGGCTAAAGTGGCGACGGCCAGGGAGCTCCAGAGGGCGTTGTGCACATTCGACGCGGTGGGGTGAAAACGAGTTTCTCCCGTCGCCTTTCCGCTCTTACTCGTGTCTGTCATCTACATACGCGCTCTGAACCAATGTTTTTAGATTCCTCTGAACCAGCCTGCGACGCGGTTTGCGCGACAGCAGCAGCCCGCAGCAGCAGCAGTGGGAAAGTCGAAGGAAAAGGCAGAGAAAGCTTCGCTTTAAGAATCTTGTCCGTCTTGATCCACTGACTGACGTTTGCCAAATTCAGAACTTCAGTATAATCAGTATGCGCGTCTGTGAACTACAGTTACGGCTAGAAGTGTGGATGCCCATTCCTGTGGCCTTCCCACATGGGCCATGGGACCTAGAACCTCGGAACCCTGTCAAGTGCGACTGATCGCTGACGCAATGTGCTCAATTCATGCTGCAAAATGCGGGACGGTATACAGAGTGAAGACGTGTGCAGCAGTTGGCTGCAGAAGTAGTGACTGTCGTGGAATTAATCTTTGTGACCAAGTTCACGGACCGCTGCTACACAAGGCCTGCCTGCGTTTCAAAATGCACGGCTCTCCCTTGGGGATAAGAAAATCCCCTCATGCACCGGCGCTCTACCGCTAACACTTCAAAAAAATAAAGGGAGGGGCAGAGATTTCCCACTCGGGAATTACCATACAATGCGTAGCATTCTTTGTAATCATTACTGGCAAAGCCTACACTGTACCCTTGAAAGCAAGACTGCAGTATTTTAAAATACAAGCAACATCAAAGAATACCACGCATACTATGACGATTCTCCCCAGTAAATGCAAGAAATGCTAGTATGGGGGTGCATCTGACTCTCTCTCTTTCTCTCTCTGAAAGCCATCTGTCCCCTCTTTTTCTCTTTCTGCATATATATATATATATATATATATATATATATATATATATATATATATATATAGTCATATTATAAGAAGCCAACGAACACTGACACCAAGGACAACATAGGGGAAAATACTTGTGCCTAATAAATGAAATCAAGAAATGATAAATTATTGGAAATTAAAGTGGATGAAAAAACAACTTGCCGCAGGTGGGAACCGAACCCACAACCTTCGCATTTCGCGTGCGATGCTCTACCAATTGAGCTACCGCGGCGCTGTTTCCTCATCCACTTTCTTGGGTATAGCATTGGAAATCTCTGCCCTAGTAGAACCCTGGGAGTGTTAGCCAGCGCCACCACTCACATACCTTGGCGGCGGGCGTGGAATGTCCTTTTTGCCGCAGGCGTCACGAGAACGTGATCTTTTTGGGTGAAGGCAACTGGTCAATAAACCCACACATGCTACCTGAAGGCATCAATGTTGCCGGATTCGAGACCCTCGTTATCTAATAAACGAGGAGATGGGGTTAACCGAGTTAACTTCGGTGTCGGGTTCGCCTTGATCTTGCCTCTCACCTCAGGCGGGAGTGATCGTTGCCCATCGAGGGCACGGAGCTCCGTTGCCGTTCCGGTCCGGTGGAGGATGGCTCTGCCTGCCGCCGTGTTCTGTAGTCTGGCTTTTTGGGAAGCCATAACTACGTCCGACAGCTCAACGAAGGTGTTGTGGATCCCGAGGGCCGCTACTGTTCTCCGTGAACAAAAACTATCATCATCAATGGCTTATACCCCCGTAAGCACTGGTACTCCCGTAAGCAAGCAAAAATGCAATGGCTCATAGTCCCGTAAGATAGAGGCTTGAAGCACTCAGCAAAGTCAAGCGAACTATGCTTAAATTATTTCTGATCACGCATACAACATACAAACATCATATCGCAAGGTGGGAACTTCGGATTAAAATTTTGCTTTAGGAAATCAGGTTTTATGGTATTTAACGCAGAATATGGTAATCATCAAGGGCTCATACCCCCGTGAGCAATGGCTCATACCCCCGCAAGCAAGCAAAATGTGCTATGACTCACAGTCCCGTAAGGTTCATGGCTTCTCACTTTGCGTGAATTAGCTGCGATGACGCTACCCCTGTTGTCGTTGATTTCAATATAGTTGTGCCGGTACCGAAAAGGGAGCTGTTTACGCGTTCCGTGTTGCAGACATATCCCTTGCGATGCCACACCGATGCGGCCAAACCGACCTACCAGTGGCGTACGTGCATCGATTTGACGTTATCAAACAATGTGATTGCAGTAACGAGTGAAATAATGACCACCGATCAACACAACAAATGAGTGTGTGTACCTTTCGTCACGATGACCACCCATCAAGAGAATAAATGCGTTCGTACCTTTGTTCAAAATTATGTGCCACCTCCATGTCGTGTGCTTAACAGATTCGCTGGTCAACTACCTTCACAGTGTGGAATGGCTCATATTTTTTTTTCCACAAATTTCAAGCTCATATCTCGTGCAGTTGTTTTAGGAGTCTGGGAAACATTTCGACTACCAGCAGTATGACACCGTGGAACTCTTGAATGAGTAACTTCCTGCAAAGGCTGTAATGAACCTACACAGGATAAGAACACTGCTTCATACATCGAAGAAATATAAACACCGTACCGAGATTACCGAGGATACAGGTAAAAGCAACCAAATGCCGTGTATAAAACACAAAGATTGGGAGAAAGCGAGTATTCGGTAAATCTTTTCAGAACGCATAAGCAACCCCAGGCAGCACACCAGCAATGGTCCAAGCATGGCCCAATTCTGGCAGAAATTGGTACCGATCCTCAACCAATGTTGTAATACTGGCAAAGTGCAACCCAATCCAATGATTGTCCAAAGTTAAAGCCAAGATTGGACCAATATTATGCCAATGCAGCAGCTATTGTGCTGCTAGCGTAGTACCAGTGTTGAGCCATATCGTTGCCATTATTAATCCCAGCTTTGAGCCAATGCCCTTTGCCTGACGAATATTGTAAGTACGCTGGCTCTATAGTACTCAGCCATTTTTACCGGGAACGTTTTGCTAGCGGCATTTTTGACAGTAACTGCCCGCATTTACCTAACCTCTCTAAGAACATTGCGTACGTTTCTTAAGCAATTAAAGCATTCACTTATTGACAATGCGTAACACTGCGCATGCTTTCACACGTCTTCACTTTTCTTTTCCTGTGCCGACGTTTTCGGTGATGTAAAAAAATAAAATTGTTAGAAAAATGTATCTCATTTGTGAAATTTTCCCTGCTAGTGTATTGTCTTGTTTTACTTATGTCAGCTATCTCAGTTTTATGTGACTTTACAGTATAAAAAACCAGCTGCCAGAGAAATGTCTTTTTCTAACAACAATCGGCAGCTACCCTTTAACAAATTCGTTGGGTCCCAAAAGTGTGTACTTCGCAATTGTTTACGTTATTTATTTTAAATAAACTTGCAAACACATTTCACATTTTTCTGTACACGACACCAAAATGTTGCCAGCATCTCTTCAAACTATGATATATGTGCTTTTCTTGCTCCTGCCAGGAAACACGTGTCAGTGTAACTCTTATTTAGAAATAGCCTGAAAATGAACACGTCGAAGTCAGAAGTGACACATGCCTTAAGAAAAAATTCAAGGCTGTGTTCAATTGGTATTAAAGTTGCCCTGCACGTTCGACCAAGGTCATTTTCACGGACATATCTATGATACGTCGTGATGACACAATGAAATTCGGGAGTTAGACCTGTAAGAGGGTTGGTTAGAATTTTGATAGTGATAAGAGACTGAGACTGCAACGCTATATAGACTATCTCTGAACGGAGATTCGATAGTTCCTGCATTTGGTAATCCAACAATATCATGCCGTATTATAAGGCACACCAATCGTAGGGCGCAAATGATCGTAATACTTTATCCGGATCTCTCCCCTCGCCTGCAGTTTAAATATAGCAAGTTTATTGTGTTCTTAGATACGGTTAGGAGGTCCAAGAATGCTGGCCATGATGCGAGTAGAGCAAGCTGAAATTCCGGCGCCGTGCCTGAGCGTGTGTGGCGAATCCCGCACGTCGTCCGCTATAGCGGCGTTCCGAGGAGGCACGGCAGCCAATCCTCGCTGCCCAAGCAAGGGATACGTGGTACAGAAAAAGCAACACCTACGTGAACACTTGATTAAGGAAAAAATTTGCTTTAGCTGTACTTTTGTTGGGTTTACCAGCGTGCAGCCGAAAGTGCCCGCTCTCAAAAGTTGAGGGGGGGGAATAGAATACCCCCCCCCTCCTTGACAGGGGAGGGCAAAGTGCCCCCACCCCCAGTAAATACGTCTATCGGAGACTTCAGCCCTAGTACCGGCAACAGTGATTATCCCGCTCTTCGCACTGTACTCAAGCGCCGCCGCGCTTCCTGGCCTAGTAAGTTTCCCATCCGTTACCTACACACATCCACCCAAACTCACGCTCAACCTTATATGCCCACTCTATCGTGCACGCATCAATAATAAGTGAATGGACGCGCTCTTGAGTCAACGCGCACAAGCACAAGCACAGAAGCCCATTCTATTATGAACCAAGATTTTGGCAAGAAACACGACTTAAAACTCATCGGCTGAGCGAGCATCTCTATATATTGTTACGGGGAGGTGTCGAGAAGGGGTGATATATATATATATCTATATATATAATGACGCGTGTACCTGTTTATTTTTATCGGGTGACCATGTTTCACAAATGTTATCGCACAGCGCAGGACGCGCCGGCATGTATCGCAAGTTTCTCGAACGTTATCAATGGTTCTGTCCGCTGTCTGTTGTTACTATACCTTGTGTAATCTGATTTTATCGCGCGATGCGAATGGTGTAGAACTTTGTGGAAGACACGCGGGTCCCAGCGATTATTTATTTATTTTAAAGTACTGCCAGCCTTGTTACCAGGCCTTAGGCAGGAGTAGGCATTTGAAAACAACAACAACAAAAAATATAAAATAAGATCAAACAAAATACCAGACACTGAACAAGAATCCGCATAACAAACAACATAAGAGGAACCTTTCACAATCATGATTTGACTGGTAAAAACGAGGGATGAACGCTATGGTTTATTCACAAATTGCAGAAAGAAAGGATGAAACCGTTGGACATTCGACAGTTGTGGCAGGTAGTGCGTTCCATTCGGAAATCGTGCGCGGGAAAAAAGAATTTTTAAATACGTTGGTCCTGCAGGTAAAATCTCTAACCTTTTTGTTGTGATAAGAGCGCGTGTAGCGGTGACTAGCCGGTAGAATATATGCTGTTTTATCTATTCCTAATTGATTGTTATATAGTAAGAAGAAAAATTTCATTCTGTCCCGGTAACGCCTTATTGCAATGTTTTCCAGTTCTGCAGCTTCTAGAAGAGATGACGGGGATGTGCGCCAGCTGTAAGAATTGAAAATAAACCTGGCCGATTTTCTTTGGACTTTCTCAGTTTTAGTGAAGTTGGTTTGTGTGTGCGGATACCAAACAATCGCAGCATATTCTAGAATAGGTCGGATGAATGTTTTATATGCTAAGAGTTTTATTTCAGGTGAAGCGTTTCTTATTGATCGCCTTAAAAAGCCTAGTTTCTTCATTGCTTTATTATAAATGTATGTTACATGTTCATTCCACCTAAGAACTGATGTTATTACTACTCCCAAGTATTTGTACGCGGACACGACTGATAAAGACTGGTCGTTAATGCTATAAGTAGCGCTTAAGGGATACTTCTTGCGAGTAATGGTCATTGCAACAGTCTTCTTGAGGTTAATACTCATCTGTCATTTCGAGCATCAGGTTTGTGTTGTAGACAGCGCGGTGTTTAAAGCTTCCTGATCATTTGAATTGCGTATTTCGTTGTAAAAAATGCAGTCACCTGCAAAAAGCTTTATCTTGACGCTTATGTCACTGATGACGTCGTTCATAAAGATAAGAAAGAGGAGCGGCCCTAACACTGATCCCTGTGGAATGCCTGAGTCTACAGTTGCGGGTGTCGAAGCTGCATCGTTGACCTGAACACTTTGTTTGCGTAATGAAAGGTATGCTGGTAATCGAGTTAACTAAGGCGTCATTCTTTAAAATGGGTTTTAGTTTAAGAAGTAGTTTGTAGTGAGAGATGCGGTCAAATGCTTTTTCAAAATCGAGAAATATTAACTCTACTTGGCCTTGTCTATCTAAAGCTGTCGCTAAGTCGTGAACTGTTTCTACGAGCTGAGTTACAGTAGAAAAACCTCGCCGGAAACCATGTTGTCTTGCGTCAATTATTGCGTTGTCGTTAAGAAAGGCGGAAATGTGCTTAAAAATTATGTGTTCGAGGGTTTTTGCGCATGTGCATAGTAAATATATTGGCCTGTATGATGTGAGGAGAGACGGATTCGCTGTTATTGGTATGGGGATGACTTTCGCGTACGGTTGGAATTTCCGCGCATGACAGTGATTTCTCAAATATTAGGGTTAAATACTTTAAACACCATTCGGCGTACCGGGAAATAAACGCATTCGGGATTCCATCAGCTCCGGGCGATTTTTTAGCGTCGAGGTTGAGCATAAGTGCTAACACACCTTCCTCAGTAATTGTGGCATCACCAATCGGCAGAATGTGTTCATAGCTAGGGAACTGTGGGCTGATACCGTCGTCACGCGTAAACACTGAGTAGAAATATCGGTTGAGCGCATCTGCGGTTTCCGCACTGTCGGTTAAAAAGGTATCACCGATACAGAGTTTGGGTGCAGCTTTATTTTTTGGCGATAAGTGCTGCCAGAACTTTCCTGGGGATGAGACGAGAACATTTTTTTAGTGTTATTTTTTTATAGTATTCTTTTGTTCTTTTTTGTTTTATCAGCTAATAATATACGCAAGCCAATAAGCCGATCGCTTGCGGGAACAGTCGGGCGCTGCTTGAGTTGTTTTCTTGCCTCTTTCAGTTTCCGCTCTATTCGTACTATTTCTTTTGTTACCCAAGGATGGCGCTTCCGCAGCACTTTTCGCTTCACAGGTACAAAATAACGGATACACTTCAGAACCAGGAACTTGAAGTAGCCCCATATTTCATCAATAGAATGTTCGTTTGATTCGCACATGGTATGAAATTCCGAAAAAGCACCATCTAGGGCGTCCAATACATCAATATCACTGGCACGGGAGAAATCTGGAACAATTCTTTCTTGTTTTTCAATCTGTGGAGCAAAATTCACTTCCAACGTAAGGTATACCATTTTGTGATCCGATATGCTTTCGAAAACCTGAATTTGTGGGTTGCGGCGGACTACGGCAGTATTTTCAAGGAAATGGTCCTGAATTGATGGTGTATTGTTTTGAATACGGATAGGTTCTTTGACAAGCTGCGAAAGGTTGTGAAGTACTACTATATCTACGAAAGGTTCAGAAGCACTTGAGAGGGGCTCAGGGAAATCGTTATTCCAGTTTACAGAAGGAACATTAAAATCACCCGCAAGTAGTAGCATACTGCAGCGCTTATTCTTATAGGCGCACAAGAACTCGTTAAGATTTTCAAAGAAGGTGGTGTCGCAATTTGGAGGCCGATAGAACCCTCCTACGATTAGATTACACTCGTCAAGAAAAATTTTTACAACAACACATTAAATTCCTGTAATATCAGGCATCCTAGCAACACTCAATGTTTCTTGGAAGAGAATTGCAACGCCGCCGCCGCGGGAATCCCGCCTGTCATGTCTGTAGATTCCGTAACCGCGAGGTGTTATTTCAGAGTCAGTGATATCACAATGCAACCAGGTTTCTGTTATTATTAGAACATGGGGTTTGTGGGCAGTTACAATACTCTCTAATTCGGCGCTTTCGTTTGCTATGCTCCGAGCATTTATGTTTAGACACCGAAAAAATTCTTTCTTTTTTAACACAGGAACGGGGTCATTGCAGTCCTTTAGGGTTTTCTCGACGGAAGGTGACAGGCATGCGTTTCATCTGAGCGCTGTCCCATCAGTACCTTTGATTGTCAACCTTTATCTTGTCGTACTGAAGCCTTACTTTGGCACCCGCTTTCCTATCGTCAGCTGCACTGCCCCAGAGGTGCTTCCTTATCTGCCGCGTCTCTGCTGAAAAACTTTCCGAAATTGATATATTTTGCCCTTTGAGCTTGTGGCAGTTACTCAGCACGGTTCTTTTTTGTCGGTGGTCTCTAGATTTTAGAATGATAGGGCGGTGCTTCTTTGCTTGCTTACGGCCCATCCTGCGCAGTCTTTCAACGGAAGATACTCGAACACGTAAGTGCTTTAAAAATAATTCTTCATTTAATGTGGTCAATATCGAATCCGGTGTTTCGTTCACATCTTCTTTAAAGCGGAAGACTAATAGATTGTTTCGTCTGCTCCTATCTTCTAAATCAATTAGTTTCTGTTCTAGATTCTGTATTGTTTTTTGCATGTTCTCAAATTGTGAATAGTGAAATTGTGGAAATTGTTGTGAAACTCTGGAACATTCGGCGACTGATGTATAAAAGCCGACGCGCCTGACCCGCTGATCAGATTTTCGATGATCGTCGACTGTGTTCGCCGCTTTCGTTGAGCATTGAGTGTAGACTGTCTTTTTCTGGGTATAGGTTCGCCCAATAAAGTTAGCTTCGCCATTCACAGTTTTCTTGCTGTGTCCTCAACTGTCACTACCACGTGAGAATATATATATATATATATATATATATATATATATATATATATAAAAGATCCCTCAGCTCGCCCTCTTTGTCGCCTGCTATGCAACTACTGCTACGCAACTATTGCTACTTGGCTACTTCGTCCGCGGGATAGGTGGCTCATAACGATATGAGGGACCGACAGAAACGGTTCTGAGGAAAAAATAATGCCAGGAAGAAAAAAAAAAGTACGCCGTAGTTGTCGAAACGGCTCTTGTTAAATGTTCTTTTTTTTATTAAATACAGGAAACTGACGGAATAAGGAGACATGATCAATCGTCTTAGTGCCTTCACAAAATTGGCATGGAGGAAGGCTGCCAGACAAGCCCTAATACAAAGTTTAAGAAAGCTATCACAAGATCAAATCGAGTGAAAATGGCTTCAATTTTTCAAGTTTGCGGGATTCTTAATGGGCGTCGTCTTTTTTCCTAATTTCGTGTCACGGACGCCATGCTTTCTCGCTCGCCTCGCGTTTCCAGTGTTGCCACCTCGTCAGAGGTCTTCTGGGCACAGATTGTCGCCCCTTTGTCAGGTTCGATGACAGCGTTCATTCACGACGGATGGCGTGGCCAGTCTTGGGACCACAGCCAACGGTGTCCGCCGAGTCGTAGCTGCCTTGGTGCGACCAGAAAAAGTTTGGGTAGCGGAGGTGACATTTATTACCCGCTAAATGTTCAAATTATGAGTGATCGTGCCTGGTGCGGCGCGAAGTTCTGTTTCGCGTGTAGTCTTTTTGCTGAAAGATAGCTAGGCCCCCATTTAGTTTGTCTTCATCATCGCCATCATAATCAGCCCATTTTATGCCCTCCGCAGGATGAAAGCCTGTCCCAGCGGTCTTCAGTTACCCTTGTCCGACTATCGCTCTTTATCACGCCGCCTACTCCTATGCCGCTTCCTTTCGTTGGCGCCCGTATTGTTTATCGTATCAGCAGCATCTGTTTCACTAAACGTGCTACTTGTTTGAAGCCGAAAGTTCCACGAAATATCTAGTCGGGAAGTATCGTGATGAAACGGGACAGACACCGACCAAAATTTTAAATACTTGACGTTTCAGCCGCCGTGCACACGAAGGCCTTGTGCACAAAGTGAACAATGTTCCACTATTGTAAAATTTTTAGTAATTTTCTCCTTAACTGTTGTCTGTTCCGTTTCATTATGCTACTGATGTGTTTCTTCTCAAATTCTGGTCGGAAGGTATGTTCTACGCTTTCTTTATTGATGTTGAACCGCAAACAACAGTCGGTTCTTACGCAGCAGATTTATTTCATGCAGCGCGTGCTCAAGTGCAGGACTTTCATTCCATTGTTCCGAAGAGGTTGAGTTCCATTGATAGGTTGTTTGTCAATTGTATGCTCAGTGCGAAATCACGGCGACGTTTGCGTTTCTGTAACTTTCGGCGCAACGCACACCTTCTAAACATTCATCAAATTTTGATTAGCTAAATTACAATTCTCCTAGTATCCAATTTAAAGGGACGCTAAAGAAAAATATCGGGACGAGCTATATCGATAGATTATTTGCCTACAAGTCTACATCGTCTGCCGCGTGCCAACTGCTGCTTAGAGAATTGCCGCAAAAGGTCTCCCCTGCTGCTGCTTATTTGGAACCGCCCGCGCCAGAACTGAAGGGTTCACGCAATTTCCACGTGACCTCAACCTGCGCCACGCTTTGCGCATCATCTAGCGCTGACATCGATAAGAGCTACCATAGTCCACGACAGGTGGCGCCACTCATTTTCTATTGTCTCCGCTTTCTCGCTTACAAAAGCTCTGTTCTCGCTACGAATGACGAATTCATCATTACTAAATCCTATCATTTCAGTTTAGCTCGACCAAATCTTTTCTTCTAGTGTCCCTTTAATGACGTCAGGTACCAACCGTTTCAAAAGGTAGTCCAATTCGGCTTTGAAGTTGCTTTTAATCATGGGATAATTTGTCCGCGTGTTCGTGACTGTACCCTAAAGCGTGCCGTCGAAGACTTGCCAGCAACGGCTCCGGAAGAAGTTCCCAGCCTTATCGCACGCTATCTCCTTCCTTGCTGAAACACGTCACATCTGACGTGCATGATCATAATGTCTCCGAAGACTTTTGAATGAATAAGTCAATTACCAGTCTGTGTAAGCAGTCTCGCGGTTATCAAGATGATTTTACGATATCAGAAGGCATCACATTGGAGCGATCCGGCCAGAATCTTTTGAGCTGCAGGTCAAGAACATGCGCCGAAAAAAATCTCCTTCCAATGCTTCCGGCGCTTACATGCTTGCGATCACGTTTCATTTCAAAACGCCTGGACGCGCCGAAGGGGCGGAAATGGAAGGAGGGGCGCTATAACGTAAAACTATTCCAAACTTTTCTATTCCGATTCTGCACTCAGCCCACCGCGATTGGTCAAAAACTTTTTTGGACACCCCCACTTCACCTGTCTGTCACGCGACGTCACGAAAACCGCGATAGCTCCCCATTTGATATGACGTGTGCACAGTGATTATGCATAATTTGACCGAACAAAACAAAAATAATCATTTCTGATTCGACGCCTTTTGCCATTAGCCCCCCGGCTATTCGTCAAAAGCTTTCGGGCTGCACCCACTTCATCTGCCTGTCACGCGACGTCACAAAAACACAAAAACTCACCGAGTCAAAGTGACGTGTATGCGTTAAAGATGCATTAATATGCCTAACAAAACTGAATTTTCTTCTGAATAGCCGCAGGTTGCCCCGTTCCGAAAGGAATAAAAGATGGCTGCCGCCGATCGCTCCGGCACTCGCTACTCGCCCCTGCCGGAGAGAATGGGTTTATTTGCGTGTAATAAAAGTTTTTGCTCGGACGTGTAGCGTTTTCGAGAACTTTCGGCACGTTAACGACCTCGTTCTGCCAACTCTTCTTTGATGAGGATCCGTTTAAGCGTCATTCTTAAGCTTCCGTTGCATGCCGCCGTGATTGTCGACGAGCCACCGCAAGCTAAGTAAGAGAAAGCGGACCAATCGCAGACGGCGGCACCACCCTCTTCATCCGGTTATCGATATGCAGTGCAGTGGCTCGGCCCCATCGAATCCTTCTCCACTTGAGCATGCTCCTCGCCTCTCGTGAGCCAATTAGATAAGACAAGCCGCTCAGTGCAGGCAATGTTATTCGTTTTTCAAGCAAACAAAAGTGACCTCCTATGAACGAGGGAAGAATTTGATTGGTTTGTTCAGACAACCCTGCGGGTGACCCCCCCCCCCCCTCCCCCGATGCTTGCGTCGGCGGTTACGCAAATTTGACGTCAGGAGATCGGAATAAAAACATATTAGAATAGTTTTGCGTTATACGGCCCCAGGGAGGGAACGCATATACACTAAAGCGCCGGAAACTTCGTAAAGGGGCGACACTCTCCTACGCCTTCACTCCTCGTTTCTCCTCTCTTTCACGCTCCCTCCTCGACCGTGGCGCCGCCTACGCTGCTCGAGCGTAGCAAATGCGCCAACATGCGCTCCTCGCCACTCCGTGGACGCTTCTCGAGCAAAAATGGAGTTGATGCATGGCGCGAGGGCCCACGTGATGCTATTAGACCAATAGCGACGCGACGTCGGCCTCGGCCAGAGCGCGCGAGGAGGAAGCGGCATTCTTCAAAGCGTGCCGCTACTTTACTAAGCTTAAGGGGCTTTAATTTATACACGTGCTGTACTCGGCACATGAAAGTGCATCATTCGAGCGCCCCGACCTTCAAGAACTTTCCTTCGGCTTCCCTACGCTGGGCGTATTGCTGCTTTCATTACTGTCATTGCCCATTAAGGTACTCGCTCGTCAAACGCTGGTTAATAGAAAATTTGTCATTTTGACTAACGAAATAAGCGCGACAAACAAAAGCATCAATTTGCGCACTTCCCGATAGCTTCACGTAAGAAGTATTTTCTGCCGCCACATTCCATGAGAGACTTCCTATGTGTTCCAACCTCAATTTACATGCTCTTATTTCTTAAATTTTATGCAAAGGCACATCTTATATAGCAGTGAACTAATGTTGCTGGTTATGAGAAACCCGTTTTTAATCCATTGCTGAAAAGCATTATTCGTTACTTGACTCTTTAGCAGTAGGAGGGATAGTCGAAGTACGAAGCTGCGATCGAGTGTTTGCCTCCTCTCCTGATGTTCGGCCTGTTGTCGTTACCGCCTCGCCCTTGTCTGAAGACAGCCTTGCTGGCAAGCTATTTTTACCCGTGCCTGAAGAGGAAGCTCAAATCGCAACACTGCAAACGCGTTGCGAGCCTTTTGAACACCTAGTTAAGCCGAGAAACGGGGTTGTTCCTTATTTGAAACAAAGCACACATGCATTTAAGCCACACAGGGTGTGTTTTTTGGCTGCACCATGATTTAAGAAATTGCCTGTGACACATGCCAAAATTCTAACCCTTGAGCTACATTACTCGAGTAGGTGGCCATTACTTCTACGAGAAATCGAAGCGCTTAATTTTATTAGTTAACATGACTGCCCTAATCAACTTTTCAGTTACATTACGGCACATAATTCAATCTACGAATTGTAGCTATTGAGTTATCAACGCATATCGACTTGGGAAGAATTCTGGGGATGACACCACTTTCGAGATATGCATTGTCAAACTAGCGATGAAAATGCACTGTTCGTCCACTAATTTTTTTAATGGAAAAGCTGTCTTATGCATTGAAGCACAAAAGTAACTGGAACGCTAATGCATTTTGTCAGACGCTTCCAAAATTAACATCTGGAAACTGGCGTAGTGCTGAGAATTCGTTCTAATTGGTTACGACTTTCGAACTCACTAGCTGTTTTTCGTAGATTGAAATATGTGCCGTAACGTATTGAATTGAAAATTAGTTGGTGTAATTATGTCACTTGTTCAATTAAGAATTTTGATTTCTCGTAGAAATAATGGCTACCTCATTCTGTAATTTAGCTCGGACGTTAGAATTGTACTATCTGCCATAGGCAATTTTTAGAAATGTGGCGCAGCTATAAAAAAAAAATTGGTATATATCTGGCGCCATAGTATCTGAGGGGAGTGGCTTCTGATATAGCCCGTGATAACAACGTGGCTGTTCTCGCCGTTGCTTCGGCACGAGGCTGGTGCGCAAACTCATCGAAGCGCCCAGCCGTCGTCATTGGCCACGTCGAAGGCAATGCAAGCTAGCAAGGTTGCTAACTGGACTTACTGGAGATAGAGCGTTGTGATCGAACAGCTCAAGAGGCGAACAAGAACGTAGACAATAAAGACAGCACGCGCCTGCCCCTCGAATTGTCTCCTTCTTCCTACGTCCCCGTCGGCACCTTTTGCACTGCTCGCTCATCTTCAAAGTGTGCGAGTGAGTGAGTGAGTGAGTGAGTGAGTGAGTGAGTGAGTGAGTGAGTGAGTGAGTGAGTGAGTGAGTGAGTGAGTGAGTGAGTGAGTGAGTGAGTGAGTGAGTGAGTGTGCGAGTGTGCGAGTGAGTGAATGAGTGAGTGAGTGATTTAGTGAATGAGTGAGTGAGAGAGCGACCTAGCGACCGACCACGACAGAGGTTTTGTCGAGAGTCACGTGATTGATGTCGTGGAAGGATAGAACAAGCTTTCTCGTGTTATCCCATGGGATTCGTGCGAACGTAGATTTCGGGAACGTCCTGTCGTCTGTCAGAAAATGGTGATGTTTCTCAACGGCGTGCCGTCCGGGGAGAATCAGCGGTTTCGAGGCGAGGCCACTGCGCGCGGTGAAAACTGCTGTACCCAAACGCGTAGCTGACCAGTCGGTGAATGGCGGTTTCCGAGTGTCCCTAACTACAGCGTGCACTGACGATGATCGTGGGCAGGGCGCTCGACAGGCCTTCTTTCCAGCCGGCTAACGAACCACCAGCCCCGACTCGCCAGAGCCCATTTCGTCATCCGGACAACGTACGCCTATCGAGCGTCGGCGGTGCGAGAAGGGTTATATCGGAAGCCAAAATTAGACGCAACGCGGTACTTTGCCTGCTTCGGAAGGAACTCGGCAACAGTTGCGCCGGCTCGTTCACCGCGCAGGAAGAACATCTGACTCAACTTGCGCGCCGGCACTCTTACGTCTAAGAACCACCTCCCAATCACTCGTGCTTCCCGTGGCACATGTCGCCTACAGAGAGAGCAGTGTGGGCTGACGAGGCTCGATGTCCTTCCGCTGTCGTGCGCCTCTGTCTGCCTCGAGAAGGCACCTTCCCCCGGCGGCGGGCTATTGGCCGCAGCCGCGCGCGCTCGGCCGCTCCAGAGCGGGGACCTCCGTGCGTCAGTGGCGGCAGCTTCCCGAGGGTACGAAAATAGAGCGACCCCCCGCTGATGCGAGGCCGCTGGGAAGATCTTGCTGCTGCTTGGCCCGCCGCGGCCACGGCAGTACAGAGGAGAGAGAGAGAGAGGGGGGAGTGTTAGAGCGCGGCTCGGACCTGGCCCCGCTGACTGCAGGGCGCCGCTGCTCGCGAGGCGAGCTTTCCGAGAAGGCAAGGCCCTGCGTGGCGATTATACGCAAGTTGTAAATCGTTCCGCCACGAGTGAAACAGTCTAGCATGCGCATCGGAGGCGTTGCGCTGCACCGCATACCCCATTTCGGCACAATTCCAAATTCATCATTGTCATCCTTAGCCACAGCCTGGTAATGTCTACCAAAGGACCAGCATGATATAGGCACCCAGTTTCAGGTTTCCGATAACGCCGTCCTGAGGTATCGGACACCATGACATGGCTTCGAATTCACTACCTCACCACCAGTGGCCAGACTCCGCCTGCACCCGAGTGACTGGGCGGCGCTTCCGTGCTTACGTGAGCTGGTCGCTAAACGCATGTGTCTACTTATCTACAAGTGCATCTTGGGGAAAAGAAATAACGAATAAGCTAATTCGAAAATTTATTCACCTCACAGCTAGTACAGCGCACGCCATTACTGTTGTATGTATCGTTCTTCACATACGTTCATTCCACTCTTTAGAAAAGGAGAACTTTTGCATGCGGCCAATACCGAAACCCCTAAAAAATTTTTGACAAGGAAAGGGTTCTTGGGGAGGTTAAAGGGGTACCGACATGATATTCATGGTGGCACGTAGCGCAAGATTAACGCGGACACAGGAAAAACGAAGCACGCAACACAAGAACAAGTCTTGTGTTCCGTGCTTCGTTATTCCCGTGTCCCCATTAATTTTGTGCTCCCTGCAACCAAGGATTCGTGCCGACTAGCCCGATCAAATTGCCTGATGACGCGATGTATCCGACCCTTCATTTTCTTCCATTAAATAAACGTGCCAGACCTCCACCTTAGAAATAATTCTGGCAGGCCTCAGCTCAACCTAAATAATTTAATGCAATAACGAGTTTCGGTTTCTTTTATACTGTGTCGTGATGTCATGATGCAAAATGGAATCACGTGAAAGCTGGACACCGCGACGTTTGCACACTCGCTTGGGCTCACTCGGTCGCGTCCATATTCCGCTGCTCCTCGAGAAAGCCGACTTGTAGCGGCATAGCACACGGCCGAGTGGGCCGGAGTGAGCGTGAAAACCTCGCAGCATCCTGCTCCCACGTGACCGGCTTCTGCGTCATAGCGTCACGACCAGCGGATGCGAAAGCGTTAACTGACTGTACAAAAGCTATTATATTAAATTCCTCAGGGTGGTCTGAGGCGTGCCCGCATTTTCTTTTTCTGTTTCTGTTTCTGGTGTTTAAAGGTTCCAGACTTTGACATACCGCAAAAAAAAAAAAAAAAAAAAAAAAATCTGCAATCAGAAATATGCCAGTACTCTGTTAAGGCTTGGTCACTTCGCCGTCCAACCATCCGGCATCCTCACTTGTGTTTCTCTCCCCTCGGCGCCCATTCAGTTAAGCCAATGTTTATTTGTCCTATACGAATGACATCACGTGGCCTATTTCGCTGCCTAATTTCAACAAGTGCATCAGTGCAATTGACAATGTAGTATAGTTGCGGGAAAGTTCCTATCTCTAACTGGACACCAATTCGTGCTGCCGTCCAGTTTGCGTTAGCCCGTTCTCTTTTTTTTTTTCCCTCAGAGCAAGCTTTGGCGCCGTTACTGGTGCTGCTTCTTCCGGCGACCGCTTTGTTTCCCTGTGTAGACGAGCGTATGCCTATCGGTTTGTGTAACCAAAGTTTGCCCCAACTGTTTGCCGCGCTCTTTCCAAAAGAACCGTTGCCGGCGCTCAAGAAGGTTCGGGCGGCTGGGGTTCAAAAGACTTGGCAGCATTTGTGGAGGCGGGATCGGAAGATGGGTGTGGAGGGGTGCAGAAGACTCCATTTGCCGCCGGGGTCTTCTTCCGCGTAACGGCTGCCAAGTCACAGCGCGCAGATTACGGAAGGAGAATTTTGAGCACTCATTCGCTCTTTGTCGGAAAGAATGCAATATTCGTGAGGCTGTTCCCGCTCTCGCTTTTTGGAGCAATAAAAATGGCCCTGATACGAGCTGGCGTTGATTCTCACTTCTTGGGGCCAGCACGTGCACATCGGAGAACATACGCACAAGCAATTACACTGCATATGTGTGCGTAACGGTGAACTAACTACAAAACCTTATTCAGACTGTATTCTACAGTCGCGTGCACCAAGCCATGGTGGACGCCTATTGCGCCTCTGTTGCCCTATTTGCGAAGAATGCCAAATCATTACCTGAAATACAAAATTGATATTGCAAACATCAGTATCACACAATTAGCCTTGTTATTTACTAATTAAAAACAAGTCACTCGAGTGACATGTATGTTATCGCTGACCTTTTCAATATAAGATTATCTCACCTACGTATAATGTTTCCTCACGATCTCGCACAGCATGTTTGTGGTCCCAACACGTTTGTTTCAAGTTCCCTCAGTGCATAGCGCGTTCCTGAAGAATGTTTGCCCGTTCTGTTTTTTTTTTCATTTATTCGCCACATTGTTGCTGCGTTGATGAAGCTGCCAAAAGGGGAAAAAATGCGGTACCAAGGATTTCCTCAAGCCATCAACTGGCGACATTTCTTCTTAGCTCCTTTCACAATATTGTCACCTGTAACGTGATAGTGCTTGTACAGCGACAGCAGTCCAGGGTCCTTGGAGCAAGCTTTATTAGGGCGAACGTGTGCGCCGGTCAGGAAACTATAGGGTGGCGGTGTTGCGGACAGCCGCCGTCAACCGATCGGCAGGGGCGTCTTAAGATACTGAGGGGAGTATTAATACATGTACACGCCCACTCAAAAGCATTTGACGTGAGCACACTAATGCCACGTGCGAACAGCAAACTGATAAAGATGAGCAACGCGCTGGTCAAGCATGGGAACAAAACGCGATAACAACCTTCCTAGGGGGGCCCCCAACAAGTAACACGGCGCGACAATAGAGAGTTTTAGAATTGGGGACCCAAGACCGTGGGTGCCAAAGCCGCGTTGCGTAGGCTGCTCTTGGGTTTAGAGGAGCAGCAGAGTTTGAGGATTGGATCAAACACACGCAGAGTTGGATCGAGCGCCCAGGACGCCGCAGTGTGGAAAACAAAAAGGCGCTTGAAAGAAAAAAGAAAAGAAAAGCTTTTCTTACAAATTAAAACAAACAGAATGCATTTTTGAGCAAAAAAGGGTGAACAAGAAGTAATAAACGTAATTATTGTGTTAGTACTACGTGCTGAGTATACTGTTTTAAGACCCAAGACGGCTTGGGGACCCACGCTAGTTTTCGTTTTTTGGGCCTTGGGTCAACGCCAAGGCAAGAACCCAAGACTGGCTTGAATTCTGCGCATCTGCACTTGCGGCCTGCGATTTTCTTGAGTCCCCAAGCCGCTTGGGTCCCCAATTGTAAAACTCTCTAATATGTAATTATGAAGAACAAATAGAGTAAATGAAAATGAAGGCAAAAAAAACTACCATGGCTCTGACTGTGTTTTTCCACGTACTTTATCTTTAAAGGGACATATAAATAAATGCAATTTTAGCTGGTTTTGTAAATTACCCTGCTACAATACCGAATAAACCACTCTTACCGCCAAAAAAACTTTGGTGAGGCATAAAAGAATCGGGAACGAAGGACGGGGGTCTTTGAAGTTGGCGCACCAACTGGCAGTGACATCATGAATTCCGACGGCGTCTGCTCATGTCCAGTTAACTTTTCTATCGGTCAAGATAGACTACGACGTATTCTAAGAGAGACAAAGACTGAAACCAGCAAGTTTCTTGAACTCTAATTGAGCTACAATGACACAAACACGGAAAAAATACTTTGAGATCTGCGACGTCACACTGACTTACCGGCGCTGAAGTTCGAGCACAAAATTACAAAAAAAAAAGGAAGCCTTAGTGATCTAGCAATCTAGTTTCTAGTGGTCTAGAGATCTAGTAAACTTTCTAGTATACAACCTCATGCCCTTAAGTTGACAAGAGATATAGCTTTGAAACAATGCCTAATCAGTCTAGAATGAGTGTTTTTCTTTAATGCCCCTTAAAGCCGTCGACCCTTTGCTTCAGTTGACTCGTCAACCGCAACTCAAGAATCTTTTCTGTTTTAAAGGGGCACTTGCCCGCCACTCTTCCTTGTTGATTTTCCAATGCTCTTCTTCCTGCTGAGCATTCCTTGGCCCTCAGGAGCGACGTGAAGTTTTCAGCGATCGGCTATTATGCACTGGTTGGCTGGCTTTCCCTCACAATGATGTGCATCGTGGAGCAGTACTACACACAGGCATGTATGAAGATTAGTGGTGGTATCGGCATACAAAAGATGCAGAATAGTCGACTAAAGCCATTGCGCGCAGTGAATTTCCCTGCGGGATAGTGGTACGCTCCCACCGATTTACAGCTGGATGATGACGACTGCGCATTCGGCTGCTGATGAGATCAGTACCAGTTGCGGCTTTGGTGCTACTGGCTGCATAGCTGCTCAAGGGCAGACGCCATATTGTGTCTCAGCTGCCGGTTGGATTCAGCCTTCACCAGTGCTTCTCTTTTCAGAGGAAAGCATTTACGCTTAGATTCGACAGAACGAAAGATCTGAGAGGGAATATTGGGAGCATTACGTAACAAAATGCAAGACAAGAAAAGTCCGTGCAGCACGTGTTCATGTCGTGGTAAGCTTTAGTATCTCTCACCGTCGCGCTAACTGCGTTTAGCACCCACTCTTCCGAAAAGATAACGGGCAACGGATGCGATAGCAACGTGTGACTTCCGCACTCGCACATTGCACCGAAGACGATTAATGTACCGCATTTGCTCGTTTAAAGTCAGCGCTTATTTTTTTTTTTTCTTTTTGGAATTTTAACCGGGTACGGGCCTTCCGCAAGGTAGTCTTATGGCTATTCACTGAAACCTCGAACTGCGCTCAGACTGCTATGCAAATAAATGCTACCACCGGCGGCCGACTATGAACACATTTGCGGCCGCCCGACCGATGTTTTGGACCCGCACTAAGGCCATGGGGGCGGCTTGTTGAAATTAACCAGTACGCGAGTATGCGCCTGACGCTTAGCGAAACTTTTTCAAAAAATTCACGCTCGAAAGACGGGCCTCACCCGAATAAATACAGTATTGTTTTCTATAACACGACCGCAGTTGCACAGGCACATCGGGAGAAGAAGTGCATAAATCGGTTCGCAACGCTCGTCGATTAAAACCTACCGGGAACCAAGCACGCTGCGCTGAGTCCGCCAGGCGTCACGCTTTGAGCCAGAAAACGTTTCACGGAGAGCTGGCTTAGGGCTGGCTGCGTGACGTTCATTTCCCTCTTGTTCAGTTATTTGTGTAATTGTTTACATACTATCAAGGCTCGAGGGCATTACATAGAGGAGCGATGAGTACATATGCAGCCGTTGGCAATCTTTTTGAAATTGGTGACGTCACAGATGGCTGCGATGGAGGTGGGAAGATGGTTCCAGTCGTCGGCAGCGCGTGGTTTAAATGATTGAAAGTAAGAGTAGGAGTTGCATGGTGGTACCCCCACCTTCATTTGGTGATCGATGCGACGTGAAATGTAGGATATGGGTGAAGGAACAAGTCATATTTGAGGAAGGAATTAGTGTAGTAAATCTTATGAAGCTGGCATAAGCGCATAAACTTAGGACGTACTGCGAGGTCTGGCAAACTGAGCGTCACTTTCATTGATGATATGCTTGCGTGACGTGCATAATTTGATAAAAAGAAACGGGCGGCCCTATTCTGATGTGATTCAAGAATATTTGTTAGATTACATTGACGAGGGTCCCAAATGGAGCAGGCATATTCGAGCTTAGGACGTAACAAGATTTTATAAATCTGTGACTTAACGTGAACAGTCGCACTGGAAAAATTTCGACGTATGAAACCGAGGATGCGGTTAGCTTTATTGAATATGTATTGGAGTGTACGTTCCAGGGAGAGATTACTAGTAATATGTATACCAGGATATTTGTAAGATGCTACAGAGGCTAATGGTTTGTTATTGCGGGTATAGTTGAGAGAAAGAGGGCAAGAGGAAGCCCGTGTGACACGCATACTTTACATTTAATAATAATAAAGGCCATTAAAGAAGCGGAGCACTAAGAAGATATGGCGGTAAGGTCGGATTACAGGGCAGCATGATCAGAGGCGTTAGTGATGACGCGGTAAACAACGCAGTCATCGGCGAAAAGTTTTATAGAAGTAACGAAATTGGGGGGGGGGGGGGGGGGGGTTGGGGGGGAGGTCACTAATAAAAATTAGAAAGAGTAGTGGACCCAAAACAGACCCCCGAGGTACGCCAGACTGCACAAAAGCGATGGAAGAGTCATGTCCGTTAGCAGATACATATTGGAAGCGGTTAGAAAGGAAGCAGTCAATCCAGTGCAAGATATTAGAATCATATTAAGTTTACGCAACTTAAAGAAAAGCGATTTGTGAGACAGAGCCGAAAGCTATCGCGAGATCCAAGAACATACAATCAATTGTTGTTAGTCCTTTGTCTGCAGCACTCAATAAATAATTAGTAAGAACCATGAGCTGAGTGTCACATGAAAAAAAATTCCTATATCCATGCTGACAGGTACTGAAAAACGAGTTTGATTCCAGAAAAGTAATAAGATGCGAATAACTGACATGTTCCGTGAGTTTGCAGGGTGCGCTGGTTAAAGATATGGGCCTACAATTAAATGGAGAGTCAGTGGGTCCTGATTTATGCAGTGGAACCACCTTCCGTCCTTTCCAATCATCAGGCAAGGTGAATAATTCTAGTGACTGAGCAAAAATGTACGACAGTATTAAAGAAGAATACGTCACCATGTTGTTAAGAAACTTGGAATTGATATGATCCATTCCTGCACAAGAAGATATTTTTTAGCTTTCTAATCAAAATAGCAACAACAACAGCATGAACAGGGTTCATAGGGATGTAATCGGCAAACGGGATGCCAGGATAAGCATGGGGTGATGTAGCAGAAAAGAATGGCACGAATACATCATTTAATACTTCCCAGCAGTCATTGGGGGCTCTCCTAACACCATTTTCATCACACAATTCAATCGAAGATGACGTCTTGTCACTGACTATGTTCCAAAATTTCCGCGGGTTATCATGAAGAATTGAAGGCAGGGTAAATTGATAAAATTCGCTCTTAGTGCGATAACTTGCTTGTATTCGCAGTCAGCAGCGATGTAGGCGTGCCAACGCTCTGCATTTTTGGCTGTCTTGGTGCGCCGAAAAAGTATCTTCTTTTTATTTAGGAGACGTTTAAGACGTGCATTGAACCATGGCGCCTGTGAGTTGGAGGTGATACGTCCAATTGGAATGAATCGATGAATGAGCGAAAATATTTCCTGCTTAAATAGGCGCCAATTTTCTTCAACGGTTCTTGAGTCGAAGTTAGGAAAATAGTCAGTGATAAACAATTCTAACGCTTGGTTAATATAATTAATGTCAACATCTTTATAATCGCGAATTTGTTTGGACGATTTAATAGAGGGAAGAGAAGCGCATAAGCCAAACTGCATTATACAATGCTCACTTAGATCTGGCATGTAAATTACTGTGGAGACAAGGTCGGGTGCTGTCGTGAAGATTAAATCCAAGATATTAGCAGAGTGTGTTGTGCACTGAGTTGGTTTTAAAACGAGCTGCGTTAAGCTGAAGTCCAAACAAATATTGATGAAAGATGAGCGCTCGGACGAACAATTAACTACTGAGGGAAAATCAGTACACCATTGATTAGTAGGGTAGTTAAAGTCGCCCAGGATCAACAATGGAAATGAGGGATATCTTACGGTTATACTGCTGAGCGCATCATGAAAGTCTGAACAAAACATGTTACATGAAGTGGGCGAGCGGTAACACGCACAAAAAATGAAGCACGTCTATTCGTGCACACTAATTCAAGAGGCGACAAAAATGCTATGTTGCTACAGATAATCCCGTCACAGACAGCTATCGGTACACCGCCGCCAGTGCGCGGGTCACGATCATATCGAAATAATTTGTAACTACTTTGACGTGTCAATATTTCGCAGTCAGTAATGTTACTCGAAATTTTACTCTTTACCGAGCACGTGCCGTGAATGCCCACTGCGCGCGGTCGCCGCGATGGAGTCTCCCGAACCGGCTTCTTCCGTGAAAGGTCGACAATCGCTGAGAGCGAACTAGATATGAGAAATAGGTTGCTATAGTGGGCTGTCTGTATAACCGAATGGAGCATAACAGCATGAAGCTTCAAATCAGCGATCGAACGCAGCGACCGACTGCGCGTCTGCATGCACGTCCGCGCACAATGTTTTGCTTTCGCTGCGATCCCGTTTTCGCACCGTGCCGTGAGCTTTCGGCCGCGTAATATGAGCGTATGGCAGTACAGAAGCAACCATTGTTGCGTGGACGCTATCAGAGCTGTTCAAAATTGATTTCGTTATAGAGACTTCGACATCTACGGCGACTGTGATGCGCCCTCGCGAATATTCGATCTTCTAAATTTCTTGAACTTTTCAATAGTATTTCTCAAGTTACCTTGCACTGTATGTTTATGGGCTTTCTCAGCGTGCGATTTCCCGCTGCTTCTTTTTCGTAATCTAGTACATTAATTCATAACACAAGCATGACCATGTGCCATGCCTTTTTTTTTAATGTGCGTCCTGCCGCTCCCTTTCCATTCCAGTGAATTTGTCAGAATCTAGCATCAACAAGTTCAAAGACCAAATAAATCGTCATCACATTAGCCGGGCAGCATGCGCGGGCGAACGTCTCAGTGCGCGTTTTCTGCTACTCACCGAACATCGCAGTCCCAACGCCGTAGCAGAACTCTTCCTCGCGTCTTTGATTGCTGCATATCCGAGTTGCAGCCAATGGCCGTTCGCCGCCTCTAAGTTTCGCGAGCCAAGCTTCACACAGCTTCTTGTCCTGCAGCTACGTGTGAATAAGGCAGACACCGGACTCCGTTGTGTACGTACGTCCGGCACTGCGGTATCGAGCTGCCTAGAATGCTGTACGCCTCCAAAAGCAGGCACTGCCTATTATAGTGCTTTCAAATGCTGTCAAGCAGACACCCAAGGCAAGAAAACCTCACAACTTAATCAGAACCGCAGCCGCAGATGGGACTTTTAACTTTCGTTTTCAGTTCGCTTCGGCGCTTCCGAAGCAGCCGACGCGGCCGCTGTTTTCACGTCATCCCTCATGCCACACGTCACGCCCGCCGATGGAGGCGCCAGCTTTTCCAGCGGTGGAGCTCGCCCCCAATACCTCGTTCCGACAGACGGGACCGACGAGAAAGATGTGGACGTGGTGTCAACGCTCTCTATTTTATGCTTCCTCGTTTTCTGAAGGCCACTGATGTCGTCAAGACTGTTTCTTTCCTGTAGGGTATGAGCATCAGCAAACAAGCGGGGCTTTCGTGCGTGACCAGCAGGAACCACTGCAATCGACTCGATGCTCTTTGGGTTTAATAAGCGACCGAGAGATGGCGGTAGGTGCACGGTGATTGCAGATTCTGTTTCGTGGTCGCCCTTCGAAAGTTGCGCAAGCCATTCAAACCGATATTCGCTTTATGTATCGAAAGATTGTGTGCTGTAGACGGCGGCGAGGCGAAAGTATCGAACGGCGCCGAACGCCTGCTCATCCTGCCTGCTTTGGGAGTACCGCTTATAGTAGGGCTGACGAAGGAAGCACATTTTGGTTTTCCAATATTTTTTTCGGAGTTGCGGTGTCAGAAGAACAGCGGTTTTGAAGCAGGCAGACTAGTTTATCAATCGAAAGTTGACCGCTTTTGGTTAGGCCGATTCCATTTTCACGAAGTACACTTCCTGTATAAAATGTGCGATGCTGACAGTCGGCGATGCACGTGTGGCCGTGCGAATGCGGGCTCAATTTAATTGAACTGTTATTAATGAGCCCGAGAACAGCATACACACAAACAACCTTCTAATTTGGGGCACAAGGATGAAAAAGGAAAGACGCGAAAAGATATGAGAACGTAACACATAAACTACTTACAGGAGTAATTCAATTCCAATTGTTTTTTTTTTTAGACAAACGTACCTATGAACAGGTCAGCATTGTCATTATCACTCATTTGGTTAAATAAAGATTGCAGTTGAATTATGGGACTCAGATTCCAAACTTAGTGAACTTAGTGAAATACGTGATTTCGCCGAAATCATCTCTTCCGAAAAATAAAAAGAGAAAGAGATTGAAGCAAAATCGGACATTGTAAACATCCGTCAGTGAAAAAATAAGAAGTTTCGAACTTTATATTGTTGTTTCAATGTTTTCGCGATGTACCTGTTAAGTGTTCTCATGTAATCACAATAACGAAAGCAACCCATGTACCGATCCAAGAGTACATTAACAAATCGGCGTTGCACTTCTTTTAGATTTTATGCTCAATAACAAAGACAATGATATTTCACAGTACCGAATAAAATTCCTGTTTACTGAGAGCAGACTGAAACAATCTAACGAAACAATGACCGTCATTGAACTCACGCATTATTCCAGATACAGAAACAAGAACATCAAAGCACTCACGATATGCTTAACCTGCTCACTGAACTTTAGGTTGCTGTCAACGGACAGCTATAGATCGCTTGCTAATATATATATATATATATATATATATATATATATATATATATATATATATATATATATATATATATATATATATATATATATATATCCACACTACCGTGCTTGTCATCCAAAGTGTATGAAAAAACAACCGGAAAATGCTTTCTAACAAGAGACACCAGTACGCAATTACAATGCGCCTACTCCACCACTGAGCTAACTTCGCAGGGTATCACCATCTGCTAGATTGGCCGCGGCACAATTCTGAAAGATGTCAACGGCAGTAAAGCGCTTTTTGACCGCAGCGCCCTCCTAACAGGTACACTGCAAAAGTGAGCAGCAATAGCCTTTCGAACATTTCCTGAAGGGAGCAGCATTCTTCGAAAGTACCAGTTCCCTTGTAACTATAACAATACATTGCGGCTTCGATTTCAGGCAGAATCTGATTAGAAAGAAATGAAAACCCACTCGCGCTCGTGTACTTAGATTTAACTGCACAATAAAAAAGAGAAAAAAAAAGCACTGAATGGTCTGAGTGAACATCAACTGTAGTAAAACAGTCGTGATGTCGTTTTCCAATAGACAGAGCCCCCTCTCGTTCCATTATTCTCTGGATGGCATCCAAATTAAAAGAGTGTCTCCGTATAAATACTTAGGTGTCATTCTAACCGAACATCTTTCATGGTCTAAACATATTGAATACGCAAGCGGGAAAACCTTAAAAGAATTAGGTTATTTGCGCTGCATTTGAGCTAAGACCCCCCGCGATACTAAACTGCTATTATATAAAACGCTAATTCGCCCTGTTCTAGAATATGCAGCTGTCGTTTGGTTCCCCTACAAACAATGCGAAATAAGGTTGCTCAATGACGTTCAACGAAAATCTATCCGTTTCATTTGCCAAAATTACAGCCGCAGTTTCTCGCCAACACAGGCTCAACAATCTTTGAACATTGAGCCATTACTTTCCCGTTATCACATTGAAGCCTTAAAACTTTTATATGCAATTAATAACTCCACCTCTGGTCTTTCTGATGGTAACTATACCACATTTACTAACGGACGTTGTACCCGTAGCTCCCTCAACTTATTTATGCCCATACTAACACATTCAAATACAGTTTTTTTCCACGTACAACAGAGCTTTGGAATTCTCTACCCGGTAACATTCGTTCACTATCACTAAAAGACTTTATAGCTGTCAATGGTAAGCACTTCGCTAACATGTAAAGCGCTTCTTTTTGATCATTCATCTTTTTGTGTTTATGTGTGTTTTTAATGTGTAATGTATAGTAATGTATAATGTTCTCACTCCTGTTATAGCCCTGCATTGGGCTGCAGTATATGTAAATAAATAAACAAAAATAAATAAATTATTCCAGAGCATTACTGATATGTGCCTCATAACCTGTGAGGTATTTATTTGTTTTTGTTTTTACGTTTAGCTCTAACGTTTCCACCTTATATTTTACGTGTGTGTTTTCTCTATCTGACACTCGGTGCGTGGGCTTCACTTGTTCGCTTTCGTGTCATATTTCTGTTTCCCCAGTGCAGGGTAACGAATTGTACGTTTGCTTTCTCGTTAACCTTCCGCATTTCGCCATCCTGTTCCTGTCTCTTAAATCCCATAATTTGATTTGACTTCCATGCTGCAAAGAAAAAGTAACATTGAAAGTTAACTCGCTGCCACATATGCATGCTGGGTCTTGGTAAGGGGATGGAAGCTACAATTATGTTGGTTAAGGCAAGGACGTCAGGATAATAAATGAGTAGTTGGGAATTTTCTCCGCTCGGTTAAGATAGTCCTAGGAGCAAGCATAGAAGTCTTCATTTTCAAGCTATTAGGGTGTCTGTTCGCATCAACTTGCTCGCGTATTTAGGCCTGCCAAGTTGCGCCGCCACTGCGCAGAAAGCTGTGTGTCTGCAACTGCATGCCTCGACACAATCAGCTTGTCACCCCGGTAATCGGAGTATCTTTCTGTTTTTCTACATTTGCGCACTCAAACCTCTGAAAGAAAGTGGTTTTTGAAAAGTGTACAGAGCGAAACACATTTACTAATTCCGCGTAAAGAACGAGCGCATGAAAAACCGGAAGCCTAGTTAACACCTAATCGCAACCCTGTGGAACTCGCGTAACTTCTGCTCCCGACATTGCCGTCTTTTCGGATTGCAGCAATTTCGTTTTCTTTTTCCACCGCCGGAACGGCAAAATACACCGCGACATTGACGTACAATCTTACCTCCTTCTCGTGTCGTCCTGTTGGCGCTAAATTTTACTACGTATGCTGGGGACAGCCAGCGGTTACCAAACGGGGCACGCAAAAACTTGACCGAACGGCCTGAACGTGGGACTTGGAACAATCTTGGAGCGGCGCTATAAAGAGTGGTTTAAGTTGAGCCGCGCTTAAGAAAAACACGTTCCTGCAATAGCAGCAACGCCACCCTTACCGCGACAGGAGGCTTGCTAATACAGAAAAAATGCTCCAAAACAAAATAGAGGCGGTGACATCGCCTTGGAGTTCCCACATCAGCTCGACGTGACGACCCGCACTGTGACGGCGCCCTCGTTTGGTCAACATCGGGCCGCGCCACAAGTAGTAGCTGCACAGTGAATGGCCGATGATGATCATTATTGTTATTTATTGGCATCTCCTTTGATACTGGGCGGAGAGAAATAGTCACCTAGCCTGTTTGATATAATCAGGCATGTTGTACATGTCTTTCATTCTAGCATTTATTATACGTTTCAATAATCTTTTATTTTGTCCTTCAAAACTCCTCTATCTACCTTGCGTCGCTACCTATTCCTGTAGTAGATGGGGTCGTATCCATTTCTTCGACAGAATTTTAAACTGCGCGCGGAAGACAGGACGTGGACAGAAACATAGACGCAAACACAAAGCGCAGATATCTGCGCTTTATGTGTGCGTCTATGAACTATGAATCGACAAGCCCAGCAACATGCCTTGCTCCATTTCTTCACCGGGCAGACGGACGGACGGTCGGACGGACGGACGGATGGATGTCTTACCTATATTTTCGAGAAAATTCACAAACACAAAGAATTCCCAGCACCAAACATTTGAAACATTACGGGAACTCGGTTTTTGTACGCCTCCGTTGTTTGGTGTCTCCTTACTTTTGTGCCACCAAACCTCCAATTGACCCTTAATCTCTACCGCGGACATGCTCGCTCTCCCCCTGCTCTCGCTGAACCCAAGGGCTTCAAGAAGACCAGAGTAGCCTAAACCAACCGCTGGGTAAATATATTCACATTCTACTATAACATGTTCCATCGTTCCCCTAGTTTTACCGCAGTAATAGTATGCTTCTTCTTCCCTGGTGTACCTCGCTTTATAACTACGCCTTATGAGGCATCCTGATCTCGCTTTGAAAAGTAAGGTGCTTCCATTTGAGTTATCACAAATCGTTTCTTTCCTGATTTCGTTTTTTCCTATTAGGTAGTTATACCAAGGAGTTTTTTTTTTTCCATTGCCGCCGTCCATAAGATTGTCTCAGCTGTCTGACTGTGCGTTTGACGTTCTTTTTATATGCTAATAAGCTTGCTAGTTCTTTTCCTCCATTGTGAATGAATGTTTTTCCTGCACATATATCTGAACTCTAGCAACCCATTTATTATATTCGATAGTCCCCAATCTTTATTCAAAATAAGTTTTGCTCTGAGCTTCCCTCACTTCAAAACTTGTCCGGCCGATATAACCCTGCGCAGCTTCATTAGTAGTCTTTCCGTGAGCGCCCAATGTGATACGTCCCACTGACTTTTCGTTGACATCGAGTCCTGACTGTACCCCTGACTTCATGCAAAGAACTTATTTTCCAAATGTAAGTCTTGGAACCATTACACCTTTCCACACACCCCAGAACATCTGGTACCTATTTTGTATCCCCATAGCGCTCTGTGTTTCATTATGACTGCATTTCTCTTCTCTTTTGCTATTATTGTTTTTCTTGTGTCTCCAGGTATCTACCGCCTCCGTTTGTCCATACACCAAACTATTTGTATTCTTTTACCAGAGGTATTTCCTGGTCGTGCATTAACACTGTCTGTTCACTGTGTTACTTGAGTACCATAGAGTCTGATTTTTTAAAGCTAAAATTTAATCCTGACTTCTGATCTTCTTGTTCACAGGTATCAGCCAGTCGTTCCAGGTCACGTGGTTTGTTAGCAATCAACGCAACGTCGTCCACATAACATAAACCTGGAAGCTGTTGCTCTGATATGACACCTGCCTGTTTGTATATGCGAAATCAAACCTGATATTGCTTCACTCTAGCGCCCTTTCCATCCTTACCATGTACATCTTAAACAGCAGCAGGGATAGAGGGCACGCCTGTCTCAGTCTCTTGGTGATATCAACTTTCCCCTCGCTCCGCATCCCTTCCCATTCTACACAAACAGTATTTTCTCCATAAATCTCTCTCACAAGCTGTATACAATCGTCGCGTAAGCCTTCCCCTTGCAGAATATCCCACGAAGTGTTGCCGTCTACGTTGTCATACGCTCCTGTAATGTGTAAAGAGGCCACATATAACGGTCTGCTTTCTACTCTTGATATTTCAATACTCTGAGTAAGAGCAAATAAGTTATCATACAAACGCCTACCTATTCTGAAGCCATTCTGAAGTTTTCCCAAAATTCCATTATTCACTGCCCATGCTTGCAGCTTTAATTTAATTGCCTGCATTTCTAACCTGTATATTAACGATGTATTGGTGAACCATCTATGTGAGTTAATTCTATCCTTTTACCCTAACCTTTATAAGTTAAATAGATTCTACTCGACAAATGTGGGGTATGCGCCTATCTGGTAAGCTTTTTTACTACGGCTTTCAACATAGTTTGCTTACTTCTTGGTCCTAGCTCATTCATCAGCCTGACGGCAACCTCGTCTAAGCCTGTGGCTTTGCGTTTAGAAATTTTATCTTCGGCTTTCTTCCAGTTGAAGTTTCTGAGCACCGGCTCCTTTCCCGTCTTGTTCTCGTTCATGCTTTTTATTCCTCAAAAACAAACTCGCCATTGCCTTGAAGTGATTCAGCCGTTATTTTACAGCGCAGCTCTTTTGTGCCCGTTCCTACGCTAGACGCCGGCGTCCCTCGGCGTCGTACCTCGGCGTAACCGAGCGAACGAGCACAGCGAAGGATGGAAAGAATTAACGCGGAGCGCAGCGGTGCATGAAAAACGGCGAGAGCGAAGCGAGCGAAAAGACTAAAGCGGAGGAGGAGGGTGCGCCGAAACATGAGGAGGACGACGGAGGAAGCCACCTTGAAGCACCACCAGATGATGTTCACGTCCACGCATCCGCGGCACCTGCCTTGCGGGGGAAAGAAAAAAAAGAACCAGAAAGCTCGCCTTCGCGCGTAGCGTTCGCCGCAAGCGTTTCCCGCTAAAGATTACGATTGCATAAGCTGCAGTTGCCGGAACGCGGCAACTGTGTGACTGGTCTATATACAGGGCAATCATTTTTAATCTTCATGGAATTTTTGAAAATCGCCCGCGGCAGATGACATATTTCTAGTCCTTGAGCTGGATTAATCGAAAAGGCGGGCATTACTCACACGAATAATCGAAACACATATTACACTAAAAAACATTTCTAATGAACTTCTTAGTTAATTGCTTTCCGACACATATTCCAATTTACGAATTGTAGCCGGTGAGCTTGTGAGAGGTATCCATTTGAGTTTAATTTTCAGGATGACACGTACCAGCATCGAGATATCATTTTGCAAGGTGTGGGACCAAATACATGGGCGTTCCAGTTATTGTGCTTCAATGCAAAAAGAGCGTTTTCTTAAAAAAAGTAGGTGGAACAATAGCGAATTTTTAGAGTAAGTTTGATGGCGCATATGCTGGTGTCATTCTGGAAGTTTACTGCAAACTCACCAGCTAGCTAAAAGTCGTAAATAGCAATATGCGCCGTAAAATAATTAATTAAATGGTAATTAGTGGACTTTTGGCAATTCCTTGATCGCGTGTTTCGATTTCTCGTGCAAGTAATGTCCGCCTCTCTGAATGAGCCCGCTCAAGAACTAGAATTACGTTATCTGCAACAGGCTATCTTTAAAAATTCCATAAAACTTAAAAATGATCACCCTATGAGGCGCCGCGCGTCGCGCCTCTGCCAGTCGGTGCGGTGATCGGGGCGACGCCCAAATATTTCGCAATATGGAAGCACCTGTAGAGCTGCACTCAAATTTTTTCGAATGTAATTTAATGCCGCGACCCCTCTCTATATGTTTCCACCTTCGTCTAGGAAATGTTGTTGTATTATTCCTGACTTCCTGCCTAATAAGTTAATGTGGTTCCAGAATAGTCAAGATGCGGGATCCTTTATCTCGCGTATTTTTTCTCACAACCCGCGTTCACTTTCACCTTTAATTTTTTGCTTGACCCTCTATTTGAACCATAGTTTTTTTTCTCCCAATATATTTCACATGCTTTGTCTATTTCATTTTTTCTTTTATTTATTTTTATTTATCGGTAATGTTGGCCAAAGGCCGTTACAGGGTGATTGCGAGACAAACGAAACAAGATAGCGGTGCTGCCGCAGTCTATATACAGACCAAATGAGACGTATGCGCAAGAAAAGGCATAATACAAAGCAAGAAGAAGCAAAAGACAAATTACATCAGGGTGGCATCAAGTGTACCACAGCTGCTGGATTAAACATGTGTATTACAACCAGGAACAGAAGTTTTCTATTAGACAAATTACAATTAATAAAGTGGTACCTATATACTTATACCTGAGGTACAAGATCTTGTTAGTGTGTTTTCAAATTCATTGACGCTGTCTACTGTTCGTAATTCATGTGGCAGCGCGTTCCATTCCTCTGTCGTTCTGGGGAAAACTAGTACTTATGTACATCTATTCGTGCTGAAATGGGTTGAATTTGCTCTTGGTTGCGGCTTCTTACTGTTCGAGACAGACGTTGTTTTATGTACTGCTGTGCATTAAGGTTAAACCAGTTATGGTTATTCAGATAAATAAATTTTAGTCTAGCTGTCCTTCCGCGTTCTGAAAGGGGAGGTAGGTTGAGCTTTTTGAGCATTTCAGTTAGGGAGTCGGTTGAGCGATATTTTGACAAGATGAACCTTGCCGCTCTTCCTTGAATTTTTTTCAGTTCTGTCTGCCAGATTTTTTTTAGACGAATCCAACACGACGCTCGCGTACATTAATATGGGACGAACAAGTGTTAAATATGCAGCTAATCTAGTTTGTTGAGGAGAAAGCTTTAACTTTCGCCTCAAGTACCAGAGCTTTTTTTCCAGTTGATGAGTATGTACTGTTTATGTTTGTTTTCCAGTTGAGGTCACTTGATATGGTAATTCCAAGGTGCGTAATGTTATTTTCATGGCTTATGACCTTGCCATCTATCTCGTAATCGAAGGAGTGCATACTTTTAATCTTGTTGGTTACCCTTATATATATAGTCTTGCTTTAGTTTATTTTCATTTTGCACTTACTGCACCAGTCACTAATACTTTTTTAATGCGGAATTTAAAAAGATCTGGTCATTGCGGCTGGCTACTGTGGTATACATTAAGCAGTCGTCTGCGAAAAGTCGAACTTTGCTAACGGGGTTAATGTTGTCTGTACTGTCATTTAAATAATTGAGAAAAAGGATGGGTCCTAGCACCGATTCCTGAGGGACTCCTGACGTTACAGGTAACAGTCTGGATTTCGCGCCATTCACTTCAACATACTGTGTTCTTACTAAATATGTTTGAATCCATTTCATAATATTAATGCTAAGGCCGAGACTAATCAGTTCATGAAGAAGTTCTGGGTGTAGAACGTGGTCGAACGCTTTTGAGAAATCGAGGCACACATAATCTAACTGACCATTCTCGTTAAGTACGCTTGAAAAATCATGTATAGTTTCGGGGAGTTGGGTAACCATTGACAATTTTTGCCTAAAACCATGTTGGTTAGGAAGAAAGATATTAGCATTTTCGAAGTAATTGAACAAGCTGTTTGATATTACATGCTCCACAATCTTGCAGCACGTGGAAGTAATTGAAATCGGCCTATAATTTTCGATGCTGTGTCTGTCGCCGGATTTATTGATAGGGAGAACTCGGCAGTCAGCCAACCAGATGGCAATTTGTGATGCTCTAGGGACGCCTTAAATATGATACAGAGATACCTAGATATCCATTCCGCATATCGTTTTAAAGATTCATTTGGGATACCATCAGAACTGGCTGATTTTTTGTGTCAACGTTAAGGAGCAGTTCAAATATTCCCTCCACAGCGAAAACGATGTCTGGCATAAGCAACATAGGGTGCGATTTTCGTCAGGGTCAATGGAAGATGGCGCCGATGTAGCGAACACAGAATGAAAATATTCATTACATTTTTCAGCAATTTGTGCATACTTGTTAATTATATTGCCATCGATACAGACATATTGTATTTTTTCGTGCGACGGGGCAAGGTGACGCCAAAAACGTTGTGAATGTCTCATGAAATTGGGTAACGTCTGCGAGTAGAAGTGTTCCTTTGCCGTCAAGAGCATGTGCTTAAGGGTTTGGGAAAGCTGTGAAATCTACATTTTGTTCTTCTCTTTATTCCTACTTCTGCGTCTCATTCTTCGTTTAACCTGTATTATATTGTGGTTAATCCAAGGATTGCGCTTTTTTACTGCCTTGATTCGTTGCGTCACTAACTTTTCCAGACAGTAGTTCATTGTATTCTTAAATCTATTCCGCAAGATGTTGATGTCAGTAGCCCCATCGTATGAGTACGATGACATTTCAAAACAGTTCAAGGTGCTAACATCGACGGCGTTACTATAATATCTTATACATGTAGTTGGGTCTCCTTGAATTGTTCGTCGGGAGGGCTGCCTTTACACAAAATCTTTTTTCAAAATCTTTCAGAATACTCCTTTCGCAGAAAAGAAATTTGGCACATTCCCTTCTCCCGTACAATGTACGGGCAACAGATGCTCCGACATAGCCTGCCCACTGTTTTAAATAAATTATTGTCAAGGGGTATAATTCCTGAAACATGTTCACTTGTTGACATGAGAAGTGCACTAATTCACTAATATCTTCTTTTTGAAAGCCGCGTTCATGTATTATTTTTTTTTCGTATCTTGCTGCTATGCATGTCTGTGTTTTTTTTTCTTACTATTATGCTGTGTTTTTTCTGTTTATGCTTTGTCCACAAACTCATGCATATACGAGATATTATTGCCCTTGTTAAATAGCCAGAGTGTTACTATGACTTTTACACTTTACGTTTTCGCTGTATGCCTTGTACAGGGGGGCTCGGGCGTCCCTCAAGTGATTGTGTTCACTTTTTGCCAGGGCCTACCCGCATCGTTGATTTTTTGGCGATGTAAATAAACTTCAACTTCAACTTCAGCATAACCAGTTTATGATCAGAAAGTCCGTCTTTGACGGAAACACTACAATCTGGTACATTGCTTGAAATGAGCACAAAACCAAGTAAGGATTCCGAGGTCTGTGTAACTCTAGTAGTTTCAGGAACCATTTGCGTGAGGTCGTAACTGAAAGTGAAGTTTAACCAAGCTTCACGATGTGCAACATCTATTGTGCCCACTGCAAGATCAGCCCAATCTATTCCCGGTAAATTGAAATCTCCTGCAATAATGACGCGGGTGTAAAGGGAAACATTGTTGCACATATAATCTTGAAGGCATCGTAAAAAATGAAAGAGGAGCATCCGGAGGTCGATAGACAGCTGAAATGATAGAAGGAACGCCTAGAAACACTGTTCTGCGCCAAATACTTTCAGCATTAGGGCAGTCATCCAAAACGATCAGCTCAATGTCTTCTTTACAAACAACTGCTACGCCTCCACTACGCGTTTCGCGGTCCTTGCGGATCATGATGTAACTCGGGGAGGGGGGGGGGGGGATTAATCCACAGTCTTTTATTTCGGGGCGTAGCTAAGTTTCTGTGACAACAACAACATCTGGCTTGTACTGCAAAAGGTGTTCAAGTTCTACAGTCTTGTTTGCCAGGCTACGAACGTTGATATTGATCAAATTAAAATCCCTGGGTTTGTTTTCCCTTTGTCACTCTGTTGTACGCGAGCTTGACCCTCTTACCCATCTTCTTTGGGCACTTTTTTCTTCGTCCCAGATAAACGTGTCGTCGTCGATAAAAATTTTATCACGCACGAGGCAAACCTTCATTACTTGTCCTTTCCAGCTTTCGCACTTTCCCAAAGGTCCTTACGCTTTCGTAGCGTCACCTAAGAAAAGTCATCTGCAACTGAGGTGCTGCTGCCCTTTAGCTTCTTTTCAGTTTGGAATAGTTTCAACCTTTCGTTGTAATGAAAAACGTCTTACAATAACTGGTCGACATTTATTCATAAGCTGTCTCGCAGATCTGTGAATTCTTTCAACTGTGCTGACTTTCGCTTCAAGTTTCTCCTCATATACATCACGCAGAACTTTCGTTTTTAATTCAGCATTCGTTTCACTAGTGCTTTCTGTTATTCCGAAGACAATTAAGTTATTTCTACGACTTGGATCTTCTAAATCAACCACTATTTCTTGGCTGTACTGTAGAGAACTACCTATGTTAATTTCTGTTTGAGGGCGCTCTATTTTCTCTTCATTTTCCTTTACAGCCCTCATGGTCAATTCCATTTCCGTTATCTTCTTGTTTATGACCTTTAACTAGTTACAAAAGGGAGCCTGTGTCCTTACTTGTTTTATATCCTCACTCATTAGTTTTTGCCCTTCCGAAATTTCCGCGAGCATTTCTTCAACTCTTTTGGGACCAGGATTAAGCTCCACATCACCAGACAGCATCAGCAACATAGAAACACATTCCAAGGCACAAGAAGCGCACACTTTGGGGCATTACAGAACAATAATAAACCGATTGTCACTTCTGAAGCACTTCTCAAATTTACTAACCTGTAACAACAGAATGGCCGGTTCAGCCTTCATGACAGCACTTTCGCCATGCCCACGGAATTTGTGGGTGTCGACTGCTCTTATGTAGCCATTGCGTTGGGATATGTCACTGTCGTTGTCGGTGTTGTTCCGGGCGCATGCTCCAGTCCGGAAGCAGCAAGCTGCCACGACGGTCTTTGGATGCGATATACCTCGCAGCTGCCGATGGTGGTTTTCTTGCTTGAAGTGTGCGCCGAAATATGTACATCGCATAGGAAAACCTGTCACAACAGAATGGCTGGCTCAGTCTTCGTGACAGCCCTTTCGCCATGCCCACGGAAAATGTGGCGTGGCAACTCCTTCGGCAAATCCTTCGGCAACTGTGCATGTTTTGCCTGCCCCCGCTCTCCCCACTCCTTGCTTGGCCATTTGCGAAGTTCTTTCGCGACTCTCGTGACTATATTTGTAATTTGTTTAGCGTTCAAAATTGAACTGGCCATTCTTCGTTCCTTGCTCTCTTTCCCAACTACATATCCCATTTCAAAATGATGTGTTTATGGTCACTCCCTATGCTGCTAGGCCCTTCCTCTTCGGTGACCATTTCTATCAACTTATCAAAAATTCCTCTTGTCATCAGACAGTAATCGATGGTCGATTGCCTATTACCGCCTTCTTATTTGATCTGCTCATCACATTTAGGTCCCGTATACACGATAACCAGGTTACGTTGCTCAGAGATCTAGCGTTAACTTCCCACTGTTGTCGTTATAATCGTTTAGGTTCTATATGTGGCCACTCGCGTCACTGAACAGGATAATTTCGGCATCATTTCCGGAGCTCCTAATATCTGCACTTAGGCATTCCACTAAATTTTGATTGTTCTCTATGCAATTTCTTCCCGTCCACAAATACGTCGCGCCCAGTCAAGTTTTCTTTCCACTCACTGTGCTTGCTTGATAAGCAAACATGATCTTGACACTTTGAATTTGCTATTTCCCATGCCGTTCTACAACGACGAAAAAAATTCCTTAAATTTATTCAGTGCTGAGCAGTGTCGAGCCCACGTCACACGGCTTCCTCAAAGATAGCAACCCGACGCTTCAGCAGGCTGCGTCACAAATGCACTGGGTCTGTGCCGCTTTTCAATGAACCTCTTTCACCCCTACGCTTTAGCGAGCTGCGCCAAGAATGCACTGGGTATGTGACGCTCATCAACGAATCTCCCGCCTACTTGGATCACTGTGTATGTGCCACGCGGTGTGCGGCAAGTAAGGGCACAACTCTCAGCGTTCGCACGCACCGGCACGCCATGTTTCTAATCTCGGAGGCTACGCGCGGACTTCTCGGCAGCGCCACTAGATGGCGCAGCGCGTCCAGAAAGAAGTGCGAGGGAGGAGCTATGCTGTAGCATGACGTGTTTTTCAGCGTGCGCGCACACGGGCACGCCGTGCATTTTGGAAGCCATGCGCAGGCTTTGCGACGGAAACGCGAAAAAATGAATCCCGTTGCAGTACGCGCCTCATGCATAACTCGTTTCGATGGTGGCAATACGTTGTTCAACGATATTGATTCAATACTAAACGAATTACCGTCAACAGTCATCGTGAGATGGGTTCTGCGGGATTTTTTTATGATTGAACAGTACTATCTATAGATTTGAAATCCATGAACTGAATTATGCTTCTCAAGAACTGGCCGCGCATGGGCGCACAACAACCTCTCCTACGGAGATAATTTATTCCAAGATAGGAACTATAGCATACAGAAAACAAAACACAAAGGACAGTACAAAAAGGAAGAAACAGTGCAGCACGAACATACTTGAGAACATACTTGAGAAAAACACGACTAGTTCACAACGTCACGTACACATGAAGACACTATACACTTAAGCACTTGATTATGAATGCAGACACGAAACTCAGTACTTACTATGGACAAATCACAGACCTTACAGGTAACAAAAACTCGGTGGCTCAAAGTAAATATATAAATATAAAGGGCATACGTTTAGATTTGTAAGTAAGAGCTCTTAGATGCATTCCGTTCAGTGCAGTCAATAATTTCGTTGCCCAGTGACATTAGGAAATGTTCCTCACCATCAACAGTCAACTGGTCCTGCAGGTTACTCCAGGTTTATATGCTAATGCGCTTGACAATAGTGTCACGTGGTGGTGACGTTGAAGAAAGAACACAGTAGCAATACTGTGAACAAGAAAACTAACTTTTATTGGGCGAACCTGTGCCCACAAAACAGGCTACACTTATAGCACAACGATAGCGGCGAACACGCTCGGCGATCGTCGAAAATCTGCTCAGCGGGTCAAGCGCGTCGGCTTTTATAGAGCAGTCGTCGAATGTTCCAGACTAATCGTTTGAACCCGCGTGCTTTCCACAAAGTTCTACACCATTCGCGCTACGCGATGAAATCAGATAACACAAGGTTCGGCGACAACAGACAGCCGGGTAGAAGCATCGATAACTTTCCAGAAACGTCGGATACATGCAGGCGCGTCCCGCGCTGTGCGATTGCATTTGTTAAGCGGCGAAACGTGGTCGCCCGATAAAGATAAGTACACGTATCAATACCCCCCTCTTAAAAAGCATCGACCCGATGCTGCAAACAAACGAAGGTAATAAACAAAAGCACTCGTAGCAAAGAAAAGAACAAAATGACGAAGTTCGTCAGCGTCCGTAAAAGGGTTTAAGGCGCACCACATGGACCACTTCAGATCGTGCGCGGCGCCGCTGTGAATGCGAAATGCCGTCTGGCACGACCTCATAGTCCAGAGCGCCAATACGTCGGATGACCTTGTAGGGTCCGAAATAGCGTAGGAGTAGTTTCTCACTGAGTCCTCGTCGGCGTATCGGGGTCCAAACCCAAACACGGTCGCCGGGCTGGTACTCAACAAAGCGTCGTCGGAGGTTGTAGTGTCGGCTGTCGGTCCTCTGTTGGTTCTTGATCCGTAGGCGGGCGAGCTGTCGGGCTTCTTCGGCTCGCTGGAGATAGCTAGCGACGTCAACATTCTCTTCGTCAGTGACGTGGGGCAGCATGGCGTCGAGCGTCGTCGTCGGGTTCCTGCCGTAAACCAGCTTAAACGGCGTGATCTGTGTTGTTTCTTGCACCGCCGTGTTGTAAGCGAATGTTACGTACGGCAGGACGGCATCCCAGGTCTTGTGTTCGACGTCGACGTACATCGCTAGCATGTCGGCGAGGGTCTTATTCAGCCGCTCCGTAAGACCATTCGTCTGCGGGTGGTAGGCCGTGGTTCTCCTGTGCCTTGTCTGACTGTATTTCAGAATGGCTTGGGTGAGCTCCGCTGTAAAGGCCGTTCCTCTGTCGGTGATGAGGACTTCTGGGGCGCCATGTCGAAGCAGGATGTTTTCGACAAAGAATTTCGCCACTTCGGCTGCGCTACCTTTCGGCAGTGCTTTAGTTTCAGCGAAGCGGGTGAGGTAGTCTGTCGCCACGACGATCCACTTATTTCCGGTTGTTGACGTCGGAAAGGGTCCCAGCAAGTCCATCCCGATCTGCTGGAATGGTCGGCAAGGAGGCTCGATTGGCTGTAGTAATCCGGCTGGCCTTGTCGGCGGTGTCTTGCGTCGCTGACAGTCTCGGCATGTTCTGACATAACGGACGACGTCGGCGGTCAGGCGCGGCCAATAATACTTTTCTTGTATCCTCGATAGTGTCCGGGAAAAACCGAGGTGTCCAGCGGTCGGATCGTCATGTAGGGCGTGCAATACTTCTGGACGAAGTCCTGACGGGACAACAAGAAGGTAGTTGGTGCGGACTGGTGAAAAGTTCTTCTTCACGAGGAGATTGTTTTGAAGCGTGAAGGAAGATAATCCGCGCTTAAATGCCCTGGGGACAACGTCGGTGTGCCCTTCCAAATATTCCACCAGGCCTTTTAGCTCCGGGTCTGCCCGTTGCTGTTCAGCGAAGTCTTCCGCGCTTATCATGCCAAGGAAGGCGTCATCTTCGTCATCTTGCGGCGGCGGGTCAATTGGGGCGCGTGATAGGCAATCGGCATCGGAGTGTTTTCGTCCTGACTTGTAGGTTACAGTGATGTCGTATTCTTGTAGTCTGAGGCTCCACCGTGCCAGTCGTCCTGAAGGATCCTTTATACTCGCTAGCCAACACAACGCGTGATGGTCACTGACGACTTTGAATGGCCTGCCATAAAGATAAGGGCGAAATTTAGCTGTAGCCCAAACGATGGCGAGGCATTCCTTTTCGGTTGTAGAATAGTTGCCTTCCGCTTTTGACAGCGACCGGCTAGCGTAAGCTATCACCTGTTCGACTCCGTTTCTCCTCTGGACTAGAACGGCACCGAGGCCTAGGCTACTGGCGTCAGTATGGATTTCTGTATCGGCGTACTCGTCGAAGTGCGCAAGTACCGGCGGCGACTGCATGCGTCGTTTGAGTTCTTCAAATGCGTCGGCCTGCGGCGTTTCCCACTTGAACTCAACATCACATTTAGTTAGACGTGTCAACGGCTCGGCGATGCGTGAAAAGTCCTTGACAAAGCGCCTGTAGTAGGCACACATGCCAAGGAATCTACGCACTGCCTTCTTGTCGGTGGGCTGCGGGAACTTTGCGATGGCAGCTGTTTTCTGGGGGTCGGGGCGTACTCCGGATTTACTGATGACGTGGCCTAGGAACAGAAGCTCGTCGTAAGCGAAGCGGCATTTTTCTGGCTTCAGAGTGAGCCCTGATGACTTGATGGCCTCTAGTACTGTGGCAAGCCGCCTAAGGTGATCGTCGAAATTTCCGGCGAATACAACGACGTCATCCAAGTAAACGAGACAGGTCTGCCATTTCAATCCCGCTAAAACCGTGTCCATCACGCGCTGGAACGTTGCAGGCGCCGAGCACAGTCCAAATGGCATAACCTTGAACTCGTAGAGGCCGTCTGGGGTGATGAAGGCGGTCTTTTCGCGATCTCTTTCGTCGACTTCTATTTGCCAATAGCCAGACTTGAGGTCCATCGAGGAGAAGTACTTAGCGTTGCAGAGCCGATCCAATGCGTCGTCTATCCGTGGAAGGGGGTATACGTCCTTCTTCGTGATCTTGTTCAGACGACGATAATCGACGCAGAAACGTAGGGTTCCGTCCTTTTTCTTCACCAGGACAACAGGGGATGCCCATGGGCTTTTCGACGGCTGGATGATGTCGTCGCGCAGCATTTCGTCGACTTGTTCTCTTATAGCTTCGCGTTCTCGCGGCGAAACTCGGTAAGGGCTTTGGCGGAGTGGTCGAGCGTACTCCTCGGTGATTATGCGATGCTTGGCGACTGGTGTTTGTCGAATCCTCGATGTCGTCGAAAAGCAGCTTTTGTATCGTCGGAGCAGACTTCTGAGCTGCTGTTGCTTAATCACTGGGAGACTTGGATTAATGTCGTAGTCTGGTTCGGGAAGCATGGTCATCGGGGTAGATGCGGCGGAATCCGAGAGGACAAACGCATTACTTGTTTCCAGAATTTCCTCGATGTACGCGATCGTCGTGCCCTTGTTGAGGTGCTTGAACTCCTGGCTGAAGTTTGTCAGCAACACTTCAGTTTTCCCTCCATGCAGTCGAGCGATCCCTCTTGCGACGCAAATTTCACGGTCTAGCAGTAGACGTTGGTCGCCTTCGATGACGCCTTCTACGTCAGCGGGTATTTCGGTGCCGACCGAAATAACAATGCTGGAGCGGGGCGGGATGCTCACTTGGTCTTCGAGCACATTCAAGGCGTGGTGACTACGAGGGCTCTCCGGCGGTATCGCTTTCTCTTCCGACAGCGTTATTGACTTCGACTTCAGGTTGATGATTGCGCCGTATTGGTCCAGGAAGTCCATACCGAGAATGACGTCTCGTGAACACTGTTGGAGGATAACGAAGGTGACAGGGTAAGTCCGGTCGTGAATGGTAATTCTTGCCGTGCACATTCCTGTCGGCGTAATCAGGTGTCCTCCAGCGGTCCGAATTTGAGGGCCTTCCCATGCAGTCTTAACCTTCTTCATCTGGACGGCGATGTGTCCACTCATGACTGAGAAATCGGCGCCTGTGTCGATTAAGGCGGTGACTGCGTGGCCGTCTAGAAGCACGTCGAGGTCGGTGGTTCTTTGTCTTGCGTTGCAGTTGGGTCTTGGCGTCGGATCACGGCTGCGTCGTGTTGAATTGAAGCTAGTACGTCGCGTCGTGAAGTCGTCTTTCGTCGGTGCAGTCTTGGCTTCCTGACTTCCTCGGGACGGTGGCGCGTCGTCGTTATGTCGTCGAGATGGTTTCTTCGGCGCTTTCGTCGGCGGCGGAGGATCTTCGTCAGTTCGACGAACAGCAACCGCACCTCCATCGGTTGCTGCTTTTAGTTTTCCGGATATGGGCTCGCTGACCGGCCCCGGGCTGGGCCACTGTATGGTCGGCGCTGCGGCGACAGGTGGCGGCCTGGTGATGGCGAACGCGACGGTCGTCGAGAGCTCCATTGAGTAGCGGCGAGGTAGTCGGCGATGTCACGTGGGCGCTCTCCAAGCTGTGGACGCGGCGCGTTAACGGCGAAACCTCGCAGTCCCATCTCTCGGTATGGGCATCGTCGGTAGACGTGACCTGCCTCTCCGCAGTGGTAGCAGAGCGGGCGGTGGTCAGGAGCGCGCCAAACGTCAGTCTTCCTCGGGTAGCTGCGCTGGGCGACGGGTGGGCGTGCTGGCGGCGGCGGTGGTGGTCGACGGAATTGCGGCGTTACGGGGCCCTGGCGCGGTAGTGGAAAGGGACCTTGACGGCGGGCGACGGCGGCGTAGCTCATCGCTTGCGGCTGAGGCTGCGGTGGTTCTGGTTGCACCTCAGGAACTCCAAGCGATCGGTGCACCTCTTCTTTTACGATGTCGGCGATCGAAGCCACTTGAGGCTGCGACGAAGGCAAGACCTTGCGCAGTTCTTCGCGCACAATGGCCCTGATGGTCTCGCGCAGATCGTCCGTGGCCAGTGATTGAATTCCTGCGTAGGGGGTAGAGCTTGTACGGCGGTTGAATTGCCGGTTCCGCATTTCGAGTGTCTTCTCGATGTTCGTCGCCTCACGAAGAAACTCTTCGACGGTCTTCGGTGGGCTTCTTACCATCCCGGCGAAAAGTTCCTCCTTCACACCACGCATGAGTAGGCGAACTTTCTTTTCCTCGGCCATATCCGGGTCGGCGTGGCGGAACAGACGGGTCATTTCTTCCGTAAAGATGGCAACGTTCTCGTTTGGTAGCTGCACTCGGGCGTCCAGCATAGCTTCGGCCCTTTCCTTGCGCACGACACTTGTAAAGGTGCACAGGAAACCGCTACGGAACAGGTCCCACGTAGTCAAGGTCGACTCCCTGTTCTCAAACCACGTTCTGGCGGCGTCTTCTAAGGCGAAGTAGACATGCCGCAGCTTGTCGTCGGAGTCCCAGTTGTTGAATGTCGCGATTCGCTCGTAGGTCTCCAGCCAAGATTCCGGGTCTTCAGTCGCTGCTCCATGGAAGGTCGGTGGGTCCCGGGGTTGTTGTAGGATAACGGGGGACGCTGGGGCAGCCATTGAGGTTGTCTTGACCACGATCTTCTTTGTCGCCTCAGGTAGAAGTCCGTGCTCTGGGGGCAGGCCTTGCAGTCTGCGGCTAGCACGCTGGTCTTGGGCGGTGTCGGTTTTGTCCTCGGGCTTCGGGCTTGGATCGCGGCTTTGCGGGGGCGTTCGGTACATGAACGCACAAGCACCTCCACCAGATGTCACGTGGTGGTGACGTTGAAGAAAGAACACAGTAGCAATACTGTGAACAAGAAAACTAACTTTTATTGGGCGAACCTGTGCCCACAAAACAGGCTACACTTATAGCACAACGATAGCGGCGAACACGCTCGGCGATCGTCGAAAATCTGCTCAGCGGGTCAAGCGCGTCGGCTTTTATAGAGCAGTCGTCGAATGTTCCAGACTAATCGTTTGAACCCGCGTGCTTTCCACAAAGTTCTACACCATTCGCGCTACGCGATGAAATCAGATAACACAAGGTTCGGCGACAACAGACAGCCGGGTAGAAGCATCGATAACTTTCCAGAAACGTCGGATACATGCAGGCGCGTCCCGCGCTGTGCGATTGCATTTGTTAAGCGGCGAAACGTGGTCGCCCGATAAAGATAAGTACACGTATCAATAGGATGCATTGCCCGTAGTGGCTTAGCGCTGACTGCAGCGAAGTAACGGTCCGGCCACAAAGCAGGCGCTGTGGCTGCAAGTACCAAGCTTTCAAACAATGAGCGCTTCTTCCACCTGTAAGTGTCTATTGCGCATTGAACATGGGATAGATAAGTGTCCAAATTGCACGTACAACTACAGATTCGCGCACAGCATTCGTTTATGTTTCTGGTGACCGACAACCGGGGCAGCCTAAAGAGGACACAACACGCCATCTTCCTAATCTTTTTAGTTGGTAGTGTGTGCTAACTCCGCCGTCATTAAGGCTATGTATGTATGTATGTATGTATGTCAACTTGCGTCGCTGGTTATGTGCCAGCAGGCGTCTGCCCCTCTTCAATGAATTCATTTGGCCCCAACTTGGGCAACTAGGTGTGTGCCACTGGGAATGTGCCCTTCTACAATGACGAAAAAGAGCCCTTAAATTTCTCCGACGCTGAGTGGAATTGAACCCACGTCACAGGGGTTCATCCAGGACAGCAACCCGACACACTACGAGGCTATGCCACAAATTGCACTGGGTATGTGCCGCTTTCAGTGAACGCCTTTCAGCCAACGCTTTAGCGCACTGCGCTCTGAATGCACTCGTCATCCGCCGCTCTTCAATGAAAAACTCGCCAACTTGCGTCACTGAGCGTCTGCCACTGAATGTGCGGCAAGCGACGGCACGATTCTCAGCGTTCGCAGGCGCCGGCGCGCCGCGCTCATTGTCTCGGAGGTCCCACGTGGGCTTCTGGGCAGCGCCAATAGATGGCTCAGCGCGTCCAGAAAGAAGCGCGTGACAGGAGCGCGCTTTCCACTAAGCGCCTTCTCAGCACTCACGCGCTCCGGCGCACCATGCATTTCGGAGGACACGTGCAGGCTTCGTGCGTCCGATGGCTTCGATTGAAGCGGGAAGGAGGAGCGCCGGTGGGGTACGTGCCGCATACATCATAACTCGTTTCGACTGGGGCAATACGTTGTGTCGCTATGCTGCTAACGCCTTACCGTCGCCAGGGATCATCAGACGTGTTCCGCCGCTTTCTCTGGTTGACATCGAAAACGTTGCGTATCGTTCAGCTCAAAAAAGGAGACATTTTCACTAAAACGACCAGCCGGTGTTGCTGAGATATTTGAATCTGGGCACTGCTGTCAAGAAACGCTTAAAATCGGCCGCCACCTTGTCATGTTCTGACGGAAGCCCAGCAAGTGGTCCTATGTTACGATGTGTGAACAAAATACAACCAGCCGTACTAAGCCAACGCACAAATAGAGATATTTCACTATATGCCCGATTGACACTAGAGAAACAACTTTTAGCATAAATGAACGAGCACACACCTACCACGATGGCATCCTCAAGGCCACAAGCTCATGAACCACAAGGAGAGAACAAATCTAGAAACAAGGCCTGGTTTTCCATCCTGTAATAATTTTCCATTGAAGAGGCCAACTTAATAGCAAGTTTTCCAGGCATGACAGCAATTCGCGCGACATGAAACGCTTAAGCGGCCGTACATGTTTCAGCCACAGAAGATTTCGTGCTTAGTTCTATTCTGTTATATGCCTTAAATGCGGAAGACACGTTGTTGACGTGTGAAAGGACCTGAATTCTGGCTCTAAGCGATATTCCGGTTGGTTCAAACATAATACCAAGAATTTTCACTCTCTCAACAAACGTGATTTCTCAAAACAGTGTACGACGGAAGGCATTATACCGCCAAGCTAAATTCTTTGAAGGTTGAGCACAACTAAATTAATTAAATTAATCATAACGTTTGACGTGCCAAATCCACTATAAGGCACGCCGTAGTGAGGGACTCCGGATTAATGTTGGCCACCAGGGCACCCTTACCGTGCCCCCAATGCACGGGACACGGGCTTGTTTTGTATTTCGCCCCATCGAAATGCGGCCGCCGCGGTAGGGATTTGATCCCGTGACCTCATGCTTAGCAGCGCAACACCATTGCCGCTAAGCCACCACAACGGGTTTCAACTGGAGTTGAGTCTGCTTGGACGCGATCCAGAGCCTCAACCAGTATGGTGGCGCCATCTAGTTCATGCAACTGCAAAAGCATCCTTTCACGTACCATTAATTTCACATAAAAATTTTATAAATAGCCATCGCATCTTTCTAAAGAAATATTCGGGATGAACTTTACGATGTGTAAATGCCTGTTCTTACATCATATCTTGATTATTTAAATAATGCGTTACAAAAGTGCGAGGCAGCAACGTGGCGGCGTCCTTGCGGTAGCAACTTTTGTTCGGCCAACTTTTGCTCTGGAGACCGTATAGCAACTATGTTTCTGAACCATCATTGTGCGTGTTCTTTTATCAATGTTATTTACTATGTGAATCTATCCGAGTCAAACTTCATCACTGTTTTGTGATTGTTGTGGAATTACAGTGCATCGGACTTCCATCTTCCACGTCGAATACCTAGTGTGCAGTGCGTTGTACAATATTGTATTTCAGTCGTCAATGTAGTAATGAACTTTGTGTAAACTATTATACATTCTAAGAAAGGGCTAAATATATCTTAATGGCAGAGAAAATGTTGTTTCGTTAGCAGCAGTGCAATGTACATATATAATCGCAGCAAGGTGGAGGGGTCGGTCTGAGGGAAGTGCCTCTAGCCTGCTATCCCAAGCTATAGGAAAGAGGTTTGGGGCAACAACAGAGTTACGATGCTGAGAAAGAAAGGAGGATGGTATGGTGAAGTTGATAGTGACGAGCTGCACAGTACAGTGTTTCTGGGCAAAGTGTACATGCACACTTCACACTACAAGCAGACTGGCAGGTAACACAGGCAGATTGACCACTTAAAACCGTGAAGGAGAGCGTGCATCATACGTTTAAATGTGGCCGGGGCATTACACAACCCGGATGGCATCGCTTTAAACTGATAGAGGCCATCAGGTGTGATAAAAGCACTCTTTTCAAGGTCCATGTCGTCAACTGCAATCTGCCAGTACCCGGAGCGAAGGTCTATCGAAGGAAATATATTGCACTACATAAATAATCTAGGGCATCATCTATCCACGGCAGCAGATACACGTCTTTGTTGAGATGGCGAGTCTACACAGAAGCGCCAGTTGTCATCCTTCTTTCTGACGAGCATGACGGGGTAAGGCAAAGGGCTACAAGAAAGCTCAGTGATATCGCGGGCAAGCATCTTGTCGACTTCTTTCTGTATGACTTGGCGCCCAGTAGGGGAGATGCGGTAGGGCCGTTGGTGAATCGGGCTGGCGTCGATGGTGTGTATCCGACGTTTCACAACGGACGTTTGACCCAGTGGCGGGTCATCGATATCGAAAATGTCCCGGTACTAAGCTAGAAATAAGGCAACGAAGTGCGTCCGCAAGGTGGGCCGGAAGGTCAGCAGCGATCATTGTCGTGAAAAGTTCTAACACTCGTCTTGTAGGGCCCGAACCAACAGAGGTAGGCGACGCATTGTCGCCAGTTAAGGTAGAAATATGGCAGTTGAGAGCCGACGCCTAAGTTGCAAGATATATTCCCTGAAGTAGCACTTGAGGGCAGAGGCCGAAATGCACCACAGGAAGACAGATGGCATTGTCGTTTCCACGGACAACTGCAGTGTGTGGGTATGCGACGTTCTGCGACAGGAGGACGGTGACATTGGGCGACACGATTTAATCGCTCTCGGCAACAATGTAGGTCACGGCTCGGGGAGGTGGGCGAACCTAATAGGTGGAACATAGTCGACTGTGCGCAGGATCAGCAGGGTTAACGGCATGCGGTAGCGTGAGTTGGACAAAACCCGCCGAGCAACAGCGGCCGAATGTGCGGACAGAAAATCAAGGCCTAACATGATTTCGTGTGGGCACTGCTCCAAGACATAAACCAAATCTGAAGTATGGCGTCCGGCTACGGTCACTCGAAATATTTCAATTTGTACTTAATTCTTGAAACTATATAATATTTCATATGGTGCAGAAACAAAAGGCGGTGAGTGCCTGACAAAAGGCCCCTGATCCCGCCCAGTAGCAGCAGTACAGCGCCCATAAAGAGTGAGCATGAATGGATGGATGGATAAAAAACTTTATTAGGGTCCTTTAGGGCGCGCCCTAGCGCGCAGCGGGCCGCTCCCACGTCGGGACAGAGAGGCTGAGCCTCTCCGCTGCGTCGCGGGCCCGTGAGCATGCGCTACAAACAATTTTACTGATTAAACAAAGAATTGTACTTGATGTTTAAGTCTACAGCACAAATGTATCGCTAGCTAAGGTAATAGTATTGGCGAGGTTGTACACAACGAAGTGCGGTCAACATAACTGACTTGCAATATTGACAAGGAAAAATTCACCGGCGATTACAATGCTCCCTAATGCGAAATTTGAGCGCAGCTCTATACGTGTTTTCATTTCGCGTGTCAATATTTTGTATTATGATTATACAGGTACACGGTTTATAGAGACTGGGGCTTTTTTTTTTACCTGCACCAATTTTTTCAAGATTGCCTATGGGAGTTAACACAAATCTAACCCTTGATCTAGATTACTCGATGAGGCGGCCATTACTTCTACGAGAAATCATAATGTTCAATTTAATAATTAAGGTATTTACGCTATTTAACTTTTTAATTAATTACTTTACGCCGCATATTTAAATCTACGAATTATTGCCGGTGAGTTCGCACGGTGCATTCACTTGGAACGAATTCTCTGGACAGCTCCAGTTCCGGACTACTAATTTTCAATGCGCCCATTGAAATGCATTGGTGTTCTAGTTACTTTTGTGCTTCAATGCATAAAACAGCGGTTTTAAAAAAAAGTGGCTGGAATGGGGGGGGGGGGGGGGCGATGCATTTCGATTGGCACATTGAAAATTAATAGTTCGGAACTGGTGATGGCCAGTTAATTCGTTCCAAGTGTATACGCCGAGCGAACTCAGCGGCTATAATTCGTAGATAGAAATAAGTGGCGTAAGATAATTATTTGAAAAATTAATTAGTGCAATTACAATAATGACTCTGGTAAACCTAATAACTGTAGCGTGATACTTTCGAATGCTTGCTTACAGTGTTTTTCTAAGCTGTTTTGATCGACCAGTACTTAGCATCGTACATAAACTTGGCGTAATGTTTCCCTTATGTTTGCAATATTTGATCCCAATTGTAATTGTACGAAAGTAATTATGAGAGCCAGCCGTCCGAGTTTTACACCACTCGTAAGGCAGACTAATAACGCTATGAACCACTTGCATACGTATTCTGTTGGAAAAAAGCGCATTTCACCCCTTCATTGCGGAACATTGCCTGCATATTGCTCAAAGCATGCCCAACTTTCCCCAGATATGAACAAGATGCCCTGTTTAGCTCACCGAGGACACCGAAGAAACAAACTACGCATCCGGTATGATGCGCAAAACACATGGAAAAGCGAGGGTTTAGTAATTATCTGCGACACTTGTATTTAAAGCAGAAAAGTGGAAGTTTCGCGATGCCTTGTGCTTATTTCGCTCTCTGTTTTCACGCAATTTGAAGTCCATATTTCATGCAGTTCTTTCAGGAGTCTGGGGAAGATTTCGACTAGCGACAGTATGACACATTGGGACACTTCAATGATTAACTTTCTACAACGGCTGTAATGAACATACCCAGAATAAACATATATCGCTGGTCACTCAGAATAAGACTTCGTACTTCGAATAAATATAAACGCCATACCCCGCATAGTTCACCGAGGATACCGGGCGAAAACAACTGAATGCCGTGTATAACACATAATTATTGACAGAAAGCGAGTATTCAGTAACTGTTTAAGACCACAAGAGCAACCTACGCAGTTGAAATATTCTGCACACGTCACCAAAAAGTGGCCTTCATTTCTTCAAGATATGAAATATCTGCTACTTCTGCTCCTGCCGGAAAACAAGTATTAGTGTTGCTCTTATTTAGATACAACCTGAAAATAAAATCGGCAAAATCACAAGCGACACATGCCTTTAGAAAAAAATTCAGGTCAGTGTTCTATTGGCATTGAAATGGCTCTGCACGTTCGGCTAGGGTCATTTTCACGAACATATCGATCATGCCTCGTGATTACACAATGTAATTCGACATTTAGACCTGTAAGAGGTTTGATTAGATTTGTATTTTTATGAGACACTCAGAGCGCAACGCTATGTAGACTATCTGTGGAGGGAGATTTAACAGTTTCAGCATTTGGTAATCCAACGATTTCATGCCGTGAGGCACACCAATCGTAGGGCGCGGCTGATCGTAATACTTTGTCCGGAGTTCTCCCCTTGCTTGCAGTTTAAATATAGCAAGTTTATTGCGTCTTTACATACGGTTAGGCGGTGCCAAAAAACTGGGCAAGAGCGCAAGCGGGAACTTGTTGGGGCGGGAACTGCCCAGCGCCAGGCCTCCTCCTCAATGCAAGCGTGTGTGGCGAATGGCGCACGTTGTTTGCTACAGCGCGCACCGGGGAGGCACAAAAGACAATCCACACTGCGCCGGCAGGGGATATACGTAGTAAAGAAAAGCGTTGTTTATGCCACGTAAGTTTTCTTTTATTTACACATTCTTTACTGTGTTAAGAAAGAAAGTTTTGCTTCAGCTATCGTTTTGTTGGACTTTCCAGCTTGGAGCCGAAAGAGCCACATTCAAAAGTGCGGGGGGGGGAGCAAATGGCATAATTCCCCCCCCCCCCCACACACACACATTTTTGAGAGTGGGGGATGGAAGGGCTCTGATTTCTTTGTTTTTATGGAAAGTGAGACCTATAGAACATTTTATTTTCATTTCTTGTCTACGACTTTTTATTGTATCAAAAATAATCACGGAAACACCGCTTCGTCCTCTCGTATTAGGTATGACACGGGTGCGTAGACTTTTGGGCCCAGTGACGGGAACGTTTGCGCTGCAATCTAGAAACTTTTTTTTTCATTTTTTTGTTGAATGCGACTAAATTCTGACAATAATGTTTCTTTTTTGTAACCGGTTAAGTTTTTTTACCACATTTAGCCAAACACCCTATCTGATGCTTGGCCAATCCCCCTGAATGGTTATGTGTCAATACCTTAGACGTTGTACATTTACAACTCACGACATCGCATACAGGCAGAGTAGGGGCCCGAGAGTCGAGTCCAGCAGCTTAAAAGAATTCTGGGACATTTTTGTGGCCTCTTGTCGCACATGAGGCTCGCCTTTTCTAAATAGGTCAGTGAGTGCAGTTCGTTATATAATCAGTTGCTCCAACTTTATTAGCATCACAGAGCGACGACTGCTGAACGTTGAATGCAGCAAACGCAAGACAAACTAGCGCAATGAAAAAAGAAAAAAGGACCCCAAGTGCGCTCAACTGCAGAATACACAAATTATGCACGACAGGCTTCACGCACGTCCTCGGCGACGACAGGAACTGTTCAAGCCGTTCTAAAACGGCTGGATTCCAGAGAGCGTGGGCTCTTGACATTTCTGCACTACATTTAGAAAATGTACATGAAATATTTCGAAGATTGATTTTGTGTTATCGTTACTTCGTACTCTTGGGGTGCTATAACGTAAAACTATTCCAAACTTTTCTATTCCAATTCTGCTCTCAGCCCTCCATGATTGGTCAAAAACTTTTTTCGACCACCCCCACTTCACCTGTCTGTCACGCGACGTCACGAACTCCACGATACCTCCCCATCTGATATGATGTGTACACACTGATTATGCATGATTTGACAGAAAAAATAAAAACAATTATTTCTGATTCGACCCCTTCTCGCCATTAGCCCTCGGCTATTGGTAAAAAGTTTTCGGGCTGCACCCACTTCACCTGCCTGTCACGCGACGTCACAAAACCGCAAGAACTCACCGCGTCAAAGTGACGTGTACGCGATAAAGATGCATTAATATGCCGAACAAAACGGAATTTTCTTCGGAATAGCCGCAGGCTGCCCCGTTCCGAAAGGAATGGAAGATGGCTGCCGCCTATCACTCAGACGCTGGCTACTCGCACCTGCCGGAGAGCATGGGTGTATTTGCGTATAATAATACTTCTTGCGTGGCCGTGTATCGTTGTCGAGCACTTTCGGTACGTTTGCCCCCTCATTCTGCCAACTCTTCTTTGCTGAGGGTCCGTTTTAGCGTCATTCTTGAGCTTCCGTTGCATGCCGCCGCGATTTTCGACCAGCCACCGCAAGCTAAGTAAGGGAAAGCCGACCAATCGTAGACGCCGGCACCACCCTCTTCATCCGGTTATCGACTTTCAGCGCAGTGGCTCGGCCCCATCGAATCCCTCTCTACTTGAGCGTTCTCCTCGCCCCTTGTCAGTCAATTAGATACGACAAGCCGCTCAGTGTAGACAATGTTATTCGTTTTTCAAGCAAACAAAAGTTACCTCCCATGAACGAGGAGAGCGTTTGATTGGTCTGTTCAGACAACCCGGCGGGTGACCGCCCGGTGCTTGCGTTGGTGGTTACGCAAATTTGACGTCAGCAGATTGGAATAGAAACATATTGGAATAGTTTTACGTTATAGGGCCCTTGGTTTGTCAATTTTCTTTCTTGATATTGTTTAGGGATATTCCTTTCAGAAAACATTGATAATTGCTTGCATAATACTTTTGATAACATTTACTCTTGGTTTATGTGCTTTTCTTCAGAACATGGAATAATATGTGAACGTAACGTTGTAATTTTGTACGCATGTTATATATTTTTTTCAAATGGCATTCTATATTAGCGTGCCTACGTCCTTACGTTTAGCCGTTTCGATACCTCGCTATGTACAGTCGAAAGTATCTACAACAAACGCCTATATAGCGAAATGACATGTAGACGAAAGGACTGATTAAGTCGCCGCCGACCTATTTATCTTTCATACGTGTTGTGAACTCTACAACGAATTTGCCTGTACCACGAAAAAGTTTAGGCCACCCCGACGGCTGATTTGTTGCTTTACAACAAACGCCACGTGACGGTGTCGCCAGTAGCTTCCACAGACGTCACGCCAAGGCGCGCTCCCCGCTAGTGCTAATGGCAGCGACGCAACTGAAAAGCGTGCCGATGATAGTATAGTAGTCCTGCTGCACTGCCCCACGAATTGCTCATCTCGTACGCTGCTCGTTTCGGCGCATCAACGGGTACGACAGTTGATGAATACGGCGCTGTTGATGACGAAGTGCAGGTGTAATGATAACTGACGACCGACGAGGTCTTCAAAGCCAGAAGGCGGAAAGGGCGCAAACGTCAAGGAAGGCAACAGTGAAAAAGATCCTGCATACAAACCATTGAATTTGATGGCGAGGGAGGCGACTACAATATTCGACGATCTGCAGCTTTACTCGACGAGTTCCTGCGTTTTGCGGCGTAGTGTGCTGTGAACCGCGGTGAAATAAGGCCGCTGCAGTCGCACATTCTGTCAGGCAATATTCTCACAAAAATATTCCTGAACTAATTCATTAAGTGCCTCTTGAATACAACTTAACAGAGGTTTAAAAGTGTTTAGTCTGATCTACTGTGAGAGGTACGGTGCGCGACCTTTACAACGAAGAACTTCGGAGGTACCGAACACTTTGGTACGAAGGCGTTTGACTCTATGAGGTTCGCCTCAAGCCTCAATTCCTGGTCTTCCTCGCAGCTTTGTTGCGGTATAAATGATTTTCTATTTATTAAGAGCGCTACAGATCCGAGTTCTCCGACCCGTGGGAGCTGGGGAATAAAGTCCACTTGTCGGCGAGCACCTATGATACGTAATATGCGTAAGAAGCTGGCCGGCAAATGTTACGTCACCACACTAGCCATATGGGCGACGTCTCTTGCGCATGTATATGAGACATGTAAGTAGCTTTATTTTTTTGTAAGATTCTATCATCATCAAAAGCAGCAGCAGCAGCCTATTTTTGTGTCCACTGTAGGACGACTGCCTGTCCCAGCGATCTCCAATTATCCGTCTTCAGCTAGCTGATTCGAACTTCCGCCTGCAAATTTCCGCATTTCATCACCCAACGTCCTCTACTGCCCTCCCCTTCCCTTGACACCCATTCTCTAGCTTTAATGGTCTACCCTATCTGCCCTATGGATTACATGACCTGCCCAGCTCCTTTTTATCTCTTGATGTGGGTTAGAACATCGGCCGTGCCTGTTTGCTCTCTTATCCACACCGTTCTCCTGTCTCTTAACGTTATGGCAAACACTTCTCGTTCCATCGCTCCTTGCACGGCCCTTAACTTATTCTCCAGCTGTTTTTGTTAACGTCCTGGTTTCTGCCCCATATTTTAGCCTCGGTAAACTTTTATTTTCAACGAATGTGGTAATCTCGTAGTCAGGATTTCGCAATGCCCTGCCGTATGCACCCCAAACCATATCTTAAAGATTGTATAGACGGATGCTGCCCCCCCCCCCCCGCCTATGTTAGCTTCTTTGTACATTCACTATCTAAAACCTACCTTTGTGTCCCTAGCAGCGAGCCGAACTTTCTAGCAATGTCACCGGAGCGCCACCCTACAGAGAGGCTGTGTCATCGAGCCGAATCGTTTCGCCTAGCTGGAGCCGAGGTGCTCCGCGCCGCAGCCATCGACTGTCGCGTCGGTCAACGCTTCGGCAAGATTACAAAGAAGAAAAATACTTCCGAGTTCATATTTTGGTGGAGGTGCTGTGGAGCGCTTTTGAAGGTTGACTTCACGCTCCGGCTGATCGACAGGACCTCGAAGGGATGAATTTGGAATTCGACAAATGCGTTTATTTGGACTGACTATATTTTCACCTAGCCCCCATTCAACTCCTGCTATCATACCTTCCATCGCAAGAATCAGGCCGATGTGACGAAGAACGAAACGTGCAAAAAATCAATTTACTGGATTATAACACATAATCCTTAGCTCGGTGTAAGCAACAGCCCTCACCGGCGTCCTTTGCAGCCGAGATTGCATCGTCGGGTCGCAATCACTCCATTTACCTGTTCTTACAAAGCTCGTGGAATGAGCGACCTTCTAGTTCGCCAAGGTGCGCATACTCTTCGCGTGATTTACCACTCCTAGCAGAACAATTTTCATCATAAAACTTCATCCAATAACGGGATGATCACGTGACGCTCCAGCGACTCGAACGAGAGCAGGTATGTTGAGTCTTTCTAAAAGTTTCTTCATCATGTTATTTCTGCGCGCAAGGCGGTCTTAGTTCGCGTCTGATTCGCTCAGAAAGGTCTTGCTTTTGTATGTGTCTGTGAACGCGCGTGCTGCGGTGGATGAGGCAGGGGGCGCGGCGATCGTTCTTCACCCGTTTCGTCTGCGGAGTGGCTTCCTGCCCATGAATCTCGGCCGTACTACACAATTGAAATATGAATTGACTGCCCAGAACGCAAACGTCAACACCACATCATAAAGTGGGGCAAGGGTTGTGGGCACGCATAATTCAGCGCAGTAAGCTACCCAAGCAAACGGGGCCGATCGTTCGCTCTCGCCATTGTGGCAAAACCAGACAGTGCAAGGGCATGTAAAAGTCTCCATAATATATATATATATATTTGTCTTTATCGGTTCCGTTTCACATCAGTGACAAGCACAGAGGAAAGAAACACAAGCGAAATATACAGCAATGTCACCAGAGAGTGATAATGTACATATATGTGTCCATTGAGTCTGCTTTGTCGTCTCTGCACAAACATTTGCAGACTCGCAGTGCAAGCATTCTTGCACACGAGCGCACACAAGCAACGTAGATAAAAATACTGTGGAATGTTACCTCTGTAACCATTACAGACTTGCATGCTCACAGCCCTGCTTTCATTTACAATCACAGTGGTCACTGCGAATTTATACTAGCGACTACACAGCACTTGTGTTTAAAATGCCACAATGCACATTTAGTGACTCAAATTGAATACAATGTTGTAGGCACTGCAGAACATAGCCAATATTTAAGACCTTTGCCAAATCACTGGATGCTCAAGTGCCACACTTTTGTTAGCCACGTCTTTCAGAACACTGCAATTAAAAGATGTTTTGAATTATTTTACGCAGGCTTGCATCACTTTCCCGAAGTTTTGGTCTGTGTAACTGCATGTTGCATCTCTCAACGCTTACTACTTTCTGTCGTCAAAGATTCCTTCTTAATATGTATTGTACTCTGGGACCATCTTTTCACACATTACCATACATTCAGCTGCATGGCACAGTAACAAACTGAAGACTGATGTGATATGCGTTAAGAAAAATGGGAACTTCCAATTACAACCTCTCATCACACAGTTTAGTTGCTAAGTTGCTATTTTATCCGAGGCAGAAAACTGCACTGTTTGCCCCATGAATTCTTATTGTTCAATAACATTTTCCGAGAGAGGCCAGTAAAATTAAAATGGTTTCCTTTTTAATTCTAAATAATTTTATCCACAAGCTGGCAACCAAATGGCAATAGAATGCCACACTGCATGCTGTGCCAAATCTAGAAATATTCAAATGTGCCCCTGTATGCCAAATGATAGCAAGTGAATTTTATCTCAGCACACAATTGCAGCCCTTTTCTGGCACACCCCACAGATTTCTGACCTTTGGTGCTTTTGAATGCCAATGCATACAATCGTCGAACCATCACAGCTATAACTGCACTTGTAATTTTGAATCCTTACACTTCATAAAGCAGTACACCTGCTGCATTTTCTATAAATGCCAACAATGACAAAAACTATTTTCACAAGGAATGAAATCCCTTCAGCAGTTGCTGGTGAATCCTATACTGCCAACAATAGCAACATCATCCATGTGAACTGTTTTCACTTTGTTTGGATGTCAAATATTTGTCTACCGCTTCTTTTCACAAGGTGCAGCGGTAATTGAAAGGTGCAACTTCTGCTACATCACATGACGTCATTCACAATGCTCTTAATACTATCACTACAAATGAGTGTGCCACTGCTTACACTACGAGTGTCTCAACATGTCACTCCCAGCATACCACAACACACTCAAAGACATCTGTAACATCTTCACACATTACATTTTACTTGTTCAAAATGTTGTCACTGCAAGTGGATCAGGGACAAGACAAAGGACAAGCTGACCAGTGCATTGGAAATGCAAGCAACACATGATGCCCAGCAGCTACATTATTGACAAGCCAGAAATGTGACCAGCACATAGAGGCAATTATTACGCAAAAGTAGAAATTGTTGCAGCCTTTATATAATTAAAGAAAAATTAATTATTATATTCACCCTTTATCCCCCAAAAATTCGATTATTACAAGAGGCTGCAATGCAATGTTGAACAAGATGATTGTTCTTTTAAGCCCAAGAGTGCTTCTATTGGTACCAAGAGTCTTATCGTCAGAGAAGGAACCTCAAATACCAGTGCCAATAACAAAAAAAATTAAGTTAACACAAACCCTGTTGTACTAGCTGAACTAGCAACCATGAGGTGGCAATCGGATGATACATAAAATATAGACCACTTGCTTACAAAGTAGACAAGTCTCTGAATGACGCAGTGTTAACCTTGGTTTAAATTTATTTCTAGCGTTATGCAACGTCACATGGCACAACCCTAGCATGATGTGCAGAGCTACATCATCTAAACAATCGTTTGACATGGACAAGGATAAACCGCAACAGCCTCAAGATCAATCACAGGTGCCACAATCTGTCAATCCCCACGAGTCACTAACACATGTAAACGAAGTATATTCCATTACATGACACATATACAGAACCTGGCACAGCATAACTAATTAAATAGAAGAGAGAGCATAGAAACAGTTGCTGCACTAAACATTTAACAAAATGGTTTCCAAGTTCTTGCTAAGTTAACAGAAGTGTGTTCGGCTCTCTCGTAAGGCTTGGCTCCGTAGAATAACACAAGACGGCTGTGTGAAGCACTGAGCTTGAAAGAACGTTCTGCATCGGAGCTGGCCTCCTTTCCCTTTACGCATATAAAACTTGCCCCATCAATTTTAAACTTTGGCCCCTTATCTATACTTCATTCCCCTGACCTACTATGCAGACCTTAAAAGGCACACACCTCTTGTGTTTGCATAAATGGAGCAGCTGAAACCATCTATTCTCTTGATACTTACGGAGCAAGTATATTTGAAAGTACACCTACAAGTAGTATATACAATACTTAATACTGCAATCCTTCCAAGTTAGATTGTACTCTGCTTCTCAGATGCAGTTAATATGCATGCATAGCATATGGCTTTGCATTCATTATGCCAACCACTGTGGCCACACACAGCCTCTCAATTGCCAGGTTTGAAATTTGCTCTGTGACAGGGTCCACAACTTTGATTACACTGGCCTTGAAATCAAGATGCACCTATGTTCAGAATAAAAACATTGTTGCTCTGATGAACACAATCCTTGTAAAAACAGTAGGACTTATGCAAAGTTCCACCTTTGTTCAATCTCAGTAGGAACAGCAGGAAGCACTCAAGAGATATTTCAATAGTGATGGCAAACATTTTGCATGCGGTTTGACACCGACTTCTCATCAAGAAAACCTTACATTAAATGCAAACTGCTGCATGCACACACTAAAGCCACCACTATGTATGAACCGTTCAGAAAGCTCTGCTTTCTGGCCACCTTGTGCTAAGAATACCAACGAAATATTTTGAAGGGTAGCTATAAGCGAAGGACAATTCTGTGGAGGCATGTTTGACAGCCAACCCAACAGAGCTCACAACGAGGTGCTGCTTGCTCACACCTGCATATTAAATCAGTTCTATGAATAGACAAGCACATGACCTAATTATGTAAATGTAAATAAAACAGCTGAAAAGTGCCCTTGCTTGCTTCTGCAACCAATTTATTGAACAATATTGTTACTGGTTAACCTATGCGTGTAGGTGATTTGCTCTTGTTTGCCCTTTCTCAAGCACCTTGCTAGTGCTGTATGCTTCACATCACATATAAGAGCCTTGCTTATGTTTCTATCCTGTACATAAAGGATTTCATGGAAATAATTGTGATCCATGGCCGTATAAATGCATATTGGGCATCTTTTCAACTGATAAGTGCAACAACGTGCTATAAAAGCATCACAGTTTGCATTGTGTAATTGGTAGAGAAGTCTGGCTTCCAAAAGCTGCTCATACCTTTTACTATACATGAGCAAAAAGTACGCAAAGGCTTTCCTTTGCCTGTATTCGACTCAATGTCTTAAAGCAGTGTGTCAAGAATTCAGTAACAACATCACAAATGCCACTCCTAAGAAAACATAGCAACGCTCAATGCAAGGAAATATATTTGCATGGCAACTGATCGAATGCTGTGAGTACACAAACCCCTCTTCACCAGCCAGGTAGCCTTTCTATACCTGGAACATTTATTGTCATTTGCAAGTACTGCATAGCAGTAGCTGCAATTTTGAAGTGGAAAAGTAACTCAGTGCCAAGGACTCAAAATTTAGTCCTGCTGTATGAAAGGTGTGGGATGAAACTGGCAGGATCTATTAAATAGACAAGTTCTATGAGCTCATTAACTTATATTCAGTGGTGCAGATGTAGAGCAAGTCAATGAGAAAACGGCAGGAATAGGGCTCACAACACAGCATTCTTGTCTGAAATACTGTCTTGCCTTTCTGTAATAATCTTTGTGTGCATTGTTTTAAACGTACACAGCAGCAGATTCACACAAACAAGTAATGCCATTTGTTTTTCCAAATTAATACAATTTCTCTACTCTTGAAACAGCACTGAACTGCCAGCTGGACAAATTGTGGCTTTATACTGTGCATTCGATAAGGCCACAGAAGACTCGCGTGGGGCACTACCAATACAGACAGGACACTGATTCACTTTAAAAGAGCAAAAGTGCAGAGTATTTGAGAACTTAGCTGAATAATAACCAGTGGGTTTTGATTTTAATTGGCACTTGATCCATTCTGAAAGTACGACGTGCCCACGCCTGGCATGTTTAGGGAATATTGCAGTGGTACCTGCTCCCAGGTTAGTCGGTTCACAGAAAGTAAACGCAAAAGGACAAATGTTTCCTAGAGTTCATTCCATTGCCTGTCTTGTATCTATCATGCTAACGCCACCTTTATTTTCTTCAAATGCTGCAAGGGATGACTGAGAAAATAAAGAACTGTATCTGGTATGGAAAACAAGGAACTCAGCACGAGAAGCTTGAGCTGCAGCGGCTGGTACTGAAGCTTGTGAAGCAGTTCTCAAAAATGTAGGCTCAAAAATAGAACCACTCTAATGCACAGCTGCTATAAAAGTTCTAAGTGTGAGACAGATCACATGTGTACCACACCAGAGTTGTATAAAAAGTTATCAAGCAATAAATCCTCACTAAAATGCTGACCAACAATTAAGAGCTGTGAAAATAATCATGTGCTTGCTGTATACATCATAAAGCTCAGTTACTGAATCTGTTAAGCTTGTTTCCACTTAATTACTTTAGTGGACACCAGTTCTGATCACAAAATATGAGGGGATACTGAAGTTGAGTACCACTCACAAAATTTAGCAGAAAACTTCGAGTGTCATGCACTCAATCACTGCTGCTTTACAACTGGTTTCATGTATGCCACTGCCTAAATTTTGCTTGCAATTAATACAAGTGGAGAGGTTCCAATGTCCTTTCATGAGCAATTGCTTCTCATGGCTCTGTAGACTTCTTGGATAACAGTTTCTACTTAGCTAACTGGCTTAAACCACCTCTTAAGGCTTACCATCTATTACATTACATTCTGTTAGATCAACAGAATGGGGACAGAAATGCTTCTGCATCTGAGAAGCACTGTGAAGTTAATTACAGAAAACTCGCCAGTTCGATGTGACCTTGCTGCTCTCTATCCTGCGCAACAAATCAATGCTGGTTCCCATGGTTAATGAGCACACTAATAGCATGGGACACCACTAAAAGAGTGTTGACAAAGCAATGTTACTTAAGGAAGCATTTTGAGTTTGGTGCTAATTACTGATGTCTATAGTAAAGGAAACCCAAATAAAACGGCAATAAATTTTGTTTGTAAAAGGCAACAACAGCCACGGCATAGACAATAATAAATAGATCTTGTACCATAGCCACTTTTACAAAAAACAACTAAAAGTATAAATTTACACAAGTGCATATGCCCAATTTACACATACAAGGATGCGATGGTTCATGTGGGCAATATTTTTTTGTTGAAACTGAATCACTGCATGCATTATAGATTAAGAGGTAAAAAATCGCCCTGAGAAACAGCTCTCTTATGTGGGAAGCTCGGCAGGGAAGTAGAAAGTACTGACAATATTTGCATGAAATGAATCTGCAGTTGGCGAAGACACCCACAGGAACCAGTCCCAACACTTTTAGCATCAATCACAATGAGACATATTCTGCGCAGTTCTTCAAGCAACACACAAAACACAAGAAAAGAAGTCCGAAGCTCAAGAAACTTGGGGGATTATGAGTTAACACCCTTATCTTTACACAGCAGGGCAAGCCCAAATTCCCAAAAGCACCCTTTCCCTTGACTATGGCCACAAAGCAATAAAAAAAAATATCAGATGGCATTTCTTACACAAGTAGTTGCACTGACACAGAGATTCATCTACAAGGAAACATTGCGGCATTATCTAAGTGCAAGGGTGATTTTCTGAATGAAAGGGCGACTGGTTTCGAAATGCCACCAGAATAATGCTCTTCTCATTCTATGCTAGCCCTCTTTCACTGATAGCGCCAATGTTCACGATGCGTCTTGTGAGTGAGGCAGAATCGGGGCTCGTGTACGCAGGGCAAGACACACTGATGCGTGACACGCACTGTCGGGTTCTGGCTCTCGGATCCGCGCACGTCCTGTCACCGCGTAGTGAGGCAAAAATAAATAGGGTAGGGAGTCTTCATCAATGCACATGTGAGAGGGCTCTCAGGACATGCCTTGGTGGTGGGCTCCGGGGTAGTGTCCCATGGCATGGTGCTGGCCATAGCCCTGCGACGTCACGCCGTGGTCCTCGGGTGCAGGCGGGTGTGTACGCGCGTTGGCGGGCCTCAGAATCTCGTGCACCAGAGCCGGATACGGGCTGGGACCCGAGTGGCGCGGTCCAGGCTCGGGCGTGTACGTAAACGTCAGCCCCGTCGCGTAGATGACCCCGTCCGAGCGCACCAGCGACACGGGCACCTGCGTGGGCTGCCGCACCCACTGCCAGCCCTCGCGGAAGGCCGAGATGTCGGGCACCACGCAGAGCAGGCACTCGGCGCAGCGGTACATGGTCTCGGCCTCGACGTTGCCGAACCAGACGCGCAGGTTGGCCGCGAAGTTCTCGCCGGTGAGCTCGAGCATGGCGACGTCGCCGCCGCCGTTCAGGTGCAGGCTGCTCACCACGGGCACCGGCGTCACGGGTCCGCGCACGGGTCCCGCGCCTTCGTAGAAGGTGTACTCGGCCTTGTCCGTGCTGATGATGGTCCACGAGGCACCGTCGTTGATCATCTCCTTGTTCGTATCCTTGGGGCAGGGCGTCGCTTGGAACTGGATGATCTTCTCCTGCGACAGGCAGAGGTACATGCGCTCGGTGTCCTTCATGTAGAAGGCGCACTTGTGCAGCTGCGACACCGGGTCGTCGGCGTCGAGGAAGGCGTTCTGCTTGTCCACCTTGCGAATGACGAGCCGCGGCAGCGCCATGCCGGTCACCGAGCAGACGAGCTTGACCGTCGAGCCGTAGTGGATATAGCCGTCGCGCACCGTGAACTCCTCGGCCTCGGACTCGTTGTCGTCCAGCAGGTGGATGGTGAACGCGCCCCACTGGCTCGAGCTGGCGTGGAAGTTGCCGGCGTCCACGTGCAGGTAGCGCGTGCTCACGGTCTGCGAACGCAGCCGGTTGAAGAGCGCCACCCGCGTGCCCGAGGCGATGCACAGGTCGGCGTTCTTCAGCGACTGCTTCTTCTTGCTGGGCTTGGAGATTACCTTGATGCGCTTGCTGTGGAAGACGCCCACGTCTTCGCCGTTCCCGTGAAACAGTTTGACGGAGAGCATGAAGTGCTTGCGCTTGTCCGAGTCGCTGATGAAGAGCGTCTTGGCAGCGCAGTAGTTCTTGCCGCCGAAGTCGAGCTGCTGCATGTCCTGGTCAGAGTTGCCGATGCCGATGAAGGCGCACAGCTGGGCGCCCTGCTCAGTCTCACCCGAGCGCAGCAACTGGTCGCGTTTGCGCTGCCAGCCGTCGCCCAGCAGGTAGACGCACGGAGGCGGGCAGAAGAACCGCTTCTCGTTTCCGTACGACTTCTGGGCGACTTTGGCGTGCAGTATGACGAGCACCATGTCGCCGCGCTCGCGCAGGTAGCGATCCATCGCGTCGCGCGACAGTCGACTCTCGCCGCCGGCCACCGTCGCCGCAGCCACGGCCACGGGACTCGCGACGGGGCTCGGCGGAAGCTGCGCCCGCGGCGCCTGCAGACCCAGGTGCGGGGAGCCCTGCGGCGCGGGCGGGGGTCCGGGACCCTTGGCTACCGAGCCGAGCAGCGCGCTCGGCTCCTGGTCCGAGAGGCCCCCGCCGCCGCCCTTGTAGTAGCGCGCCGGCGGGCTCGACATGTCGACGGGCTGGCCACCCAGCTCCATGAGCAGCTCGCTACCGCGACCGTAGTCGCCGTACCCGGCCATCCCCGTTGCAGCGCCGTAGGGGCCGTCGTCGTGCGGAGAGGAGTAGTTGCTCTGCGCCGGGTGGTAACCCGCGTACTGTTCCTCGGTCATATACACGTCACTCATGGCAGCGTCACCCAAACACAGCACACGCACGCACTCGCGCACAACACGCACCACCAAACACACACGCGCGGAGGTCCGATGCTACCGCCGGTGACGCGCGCGGACCGAGTTCGGTGTCGGATGGACGGAACTCGTGTGTCGCATCGCAGCGTCGCCTACCTGACGTGGTCGAGCGGCAACGAGCTTGTCTTGCAACCAAGGCGGCGGCTGCTGATCGGGGCGGCGGGACGGCACTCGCTGGGAGAGAACACCATCGGCGATGACGACGCGGCAGCGACTGATGAGCGGCCCAACGTGTCAGTCCTTGCGGTGCTGTCGCTGCACTGGCGACTGGCGACGGACACGGCACTGAACGGGCCGCTGCCGCCACGAGTCACCGTGGGAATCCGCAGATTCTCAGCAAACATCGTGGGAAACAATGGCTGGCCCTGCTGTTCCCGCCAGGTCGCTGCACTCCCCGCGACACCTTCTCTCCTCCGTTTCCGCAACCGTCCCCTCACCTTCTCCTTCTCTCGAACGCTGGTCTCCAAGCGGTTGTTTTTCTCGTTTCACTATATTTCTCAATAGCCAAGCTTTAGCTCTATAGTTATTAGAAGTACTTGGATTGCAAAAAGTATATAATCTCCACATGTTTGCTCACTGGATCCTTGAAACAACCTTTCGGAGGTCTCGTCAGTTGTCAGAGTAGAGCAGACGACGCGCTTCTCCAGAGGGAGTGGCAGCGCTGTTCGGAACGGCGATCTTCTCTCTCTCTTTCTCGCTCTTCCCGCGAGAGTCGCGTAGTGAGTGAGAGGGTGCTCCTGCGTGGAGGTGGGGAAGGAGGGCCTTCGTGGGAGACTCGCCAGCCGGCGGCTTGGCTACGGTCGCTGCTACCGAAGCCAGCGAGAAGAGATCGCTCTCGGGATTCGCGGCCCTTTTTCGTTCCCAGGACCCCGGCGGCGGCAGCGCGGAAAGGGCTGCTGCCCGCGAGTATGTGCGTGTGCGCGCCGGCCGACCGGCCACAACTCGCACGCACACACGCGCGCGTACTACGACATACAACGGCCTCTCTCTCTCCCCTTTAGTGCGTGGCTTTGCGTGCGCGGACTTGGCGCTGCGTCGTGGTCCGCAGCCGGGGGTGGGAAAAGAGGTGTTGATTCCCAGAGGATTCCCTCCTTGTTGCCTTCTCTGGTCTGCATTTTATACTTCAACGCTTTGCTTCCGTCGCTTGCCACCCTCCGCAGGTCTTTTTTTTTTTTTCTCCGCCGCGGCGATCGGGCACCCTTTTCCGAGCAGCAGACGACGCTCGTGCAAATTGGGAATAATATGTATGTGCGTGCTTGCTGTGGCGAGAGGTGAAGCACGGCTATTGTCTCCTCTGGAGGCCGTGTTTTACATGCGCCATCCCTCTCACCCCTACGGCGCCCCCCACAAACTTCGCCGTGCCGAAATCTAATCGACAGAGAGCAAGCATGCGAGCGGGTGAGGGTTTGTTCGTGGACTTGGCAACCGGGCAAACGAGGAAGGGGAGAGGCGTTGTCCAACGATGTAGCGGGCAGCTTCGTTGTCAGTGGGCCCAACTCTGGTGTTCGGAGGTGGTCGTACCCGTAATGAGTCGTAATTGCCTCGCCACAGAGACAATACGCTATGCGCCCTCGTGCGTGAGAAGAAAAAAAGAAAACAGACTCGCGGCGAGGGAGGAGACCGACTGTGAGAAGCCTGCGGCCTGGCTCCCGGGCGTCTTGGACTCATGGGAACGCGAAGGACGGCAGAAGAAATAAATGAAAGGTTTAAAGAAAAAGTGAAACATGTTTTGTTTATTTTTTTCGTTGGACGCGCTTGGTGAGATCGCGTGCGACCTTGCGCTGTTGTCGGCTTGGTCGCGGAAACAAAAGCCGGCTACAACGTCGGCGGCTCGCTGGTCCGCATGCAGATGGAACGCACCCCCATGCCTTCGTCTCTTCGGCGCGACTGATTTTCTTTAAAGAGCCGTTTGTGCGATACTGCCGCCCGCCTTTGCGACAAGCTTGGTTTCCGTGCGTTTGTTTTGCCCGGCTCTGCTCGTAGGCGCCGCGCCGTCTCTACGATGCGTGGGCGTGGAGCGGAGAGGCGTCGTAGTTCGAACGCGATTGTCCGCTCGCTTGGCCTCAACAAACACGGCTCACGATTTGCAAGGTGCTCTGCTGTTCCCCCACGCTGCGCTTGACACATGGAAGCACCTTGCTTCCTTATTTATTTTGTGCAGTCGTCCGCGGCGTTGCACCTGTTTGTTGTCGTGCGTCTTTTGCTCGAAGCTTTCGCTACAAAACAATAAATAATCCGATTGCACGTGTGCAACGTCCGCGCTCGATCTATCGGTCCTCGCTACTATGTGCCTGCTCCTCTCGTGCCGACGACATCAACGATCAACTTTTCCATTACAGAACACTCTCCGAGCTCTAGTTCAAGCCGTTGTTCGAGCGTACAGCGTCAAGTGGGATCGCCACGCGCACGGATAGGTATACATGAATTCGTAAGAGGCGTCGCGCACGTACGAATAAAAAAGAATACCCTTAATTAGATGTTTAGGACAGGGACCAGCTTTGTGAACCACGCCAGCTTTTATGCGATGCAATTGCGATATCTGCAACATGTGCGGACAAGAGCGCATTTGACAAACTGACGCGCCGTTTAGCTTACGCTTCAATAATCGCAGAAACCACGCCCTTTTTCGAGACACCTACGCCTGTCCGACCACAGTTATTATAATAATAAAAATAATTCATCGTTCGTATTCACGAAGGGTGCCGCGAGGCAACGCGGGCACGACACAGCCCAGTGACCGTCACTGCACAGAATTTGTCGGAGTTGCTCAGTCCACCGATGACATGTGTCAAGGTCAGCCGGAAGTGAGACGCAGTTGTAGGCGGCTATTGCGTAATGTCACCAACAAAATGACTGGAGTAGCGTAATGAGGTGACCACAGAGAAACGGCATGGCTGCAAGGTTTTTTTTGTGCAGTCAGAGAGCGTATTTATTTATTTAGTTATTTATTTAGTTATTTATTTATTTATTTATTTATTTATTTATTTCAATACCTTCAAGGCCCTAACGGGACGTTACAGAAGGGTGTGCGAAAAAATCGTTTTATTCATAGTACAGCCAAAAGAAAATATGAAAAACAGCAAAAACCCACAAGTTTACGCGAAACGCAAGAACACAACAGGTAACCAGGCAGATTATTCAAATACATAGTTTTGCGCGGCGGTTTTAAACAAACAATTGTCAGAAATATCGGCAACAGAGGTGGGCAGGTGGTTCCAATCGCAGGCCATCTTCGGTATAAATGAGTAGAAATACGCATTCGTCCGGCAGTATGGAATGCCATACGGTATGGAATGCCATCGCCATACGGTACGTATGGCGATGATCTGTGTGAGGTGATAGGAATGATAACTCAGAAATAAGACCTCTTTTTAGTTGGCGATTATGGTAATAAATCTTGTGAAAAAATAGAAATCGGGACAGTTTTCGACGAAGGGGAAGACTAGGAAGGTTCAAAGTACTTTTCATTGTAGTTGCGCTAGCAGTGCGAGTGAAGTTAGACAATATAAAACGGGCGCTGCGATTCTGTACCGATTCTTCTTTTTTATTATTGAAATGAAACTAAAAGAAAGAGACGTAGTCACCTTATAATGGTGACGGCTACTCCTTTTCTCGTAGCGGAAACAACGATATAAAAAAAATATGTAGGAAAATGAGAAGATATCCCGTCCATAGGGTCAAAACTCCACAGTCTTATGCACCCGTGAACATAACAATAGGAAAGTCAAATACAAGTTGAACCACAATGAGTTTGTAAACAGTCACAAACACGCACAAACGCTCGTGATGTAGATTGCGATGAGCATATAAACAGATGATGAATTACATGGAGTTAAAATAATGCGCGCACAGAATAAAAATATATATATATTTTATAACACGTAATATACAAGCACTAATAATTACAAATAATAGGAACAAGTTATTCGTGTGTTTATTCAGTGCAGTATCTAGTACTTGTTAAGGATGCCTGCTTTATCGTAAAAATTCTCACGTGCGTTCAATGCTTTTCGCTGTGCTATTTTCGATGGCCAAGGGCCCAGCAATTTTGCGAGTGAAAAAGGCCGGTGTGGATCCATGGAGTGTAGCTCTTGTGCTAGCTGCCGTCTTTGCATCGCGTATATGGAATATTCCAGGAGTAGATGGCGAACATCCTTATCGTCATGCCCACAGGAGTAAGCCGGGGAAGGAGCCCGTTTTATGCGATATTTATTTATTTATTTATTTATTTATTTATTTATTTATTTATTTATTTATTTATTTATTCTTCAAATGCCCCTGGAGGGGGGTTTTACATGAGGCGTGGGCTGCTTCAAAGGAAAATGCGTTCGATGGCAGTCCTGAACGCAGTCGCACTGGAGTGGTCCGCCGCTTCTCCAGGCAGATCATTCCAGTCTCTCGCTGTACGTGGAAAAAACGAATGAAGATGAGATTATGTGCGCGCATGCGGGGGGTACACTGACTTTGAATGATTGATCCTGGATGAATGGCGGTGAGCTGGCGATATGACGCTATAAAACTTGTGATATAGAATGAGCCTGGACACTTGACGTCTCGCTTCTAGTCTAGGAAGATATGAAGTGTTTGGTGTATGCTGTCCCAAGGCGCAGTCGATGAATTAGTGTCTCGGTACTTTTCGAAAGTTCTCCATCCAGCTAGTATTTAAGTTGAGCGCCCACTTCGTAAAGACTTGATTCCTTAGTATTTTCATTAAACCATATTGACATGCACAAGTCCTTCAGTACTTTCAATATGCGTTTCGTGTCCACTGGTGATAAAGGGATCCGTTGAATTTCTGCATCTTTATAGGCCGATTTTGCCAAAAAGTTCGCTAGTTCGTTCCCTGCTATACCAGCGTGTCCCGGGACCCACTGTAATATCACTTCATGTTTCTTTTTATTAGCCTGAGTTAATACCAGCGTGTCCCGGGACCCACTGTAATATCACTTCATGTTTCTTTTTATTAGCCTGAGTTAAACTGTTCAGTACTCTGTATGTTATTCGTCCGTGTGGTTGGATGTCATCAATATTTTCAAGGCATGCTAAAGCCGATAAGGTGTCCGTGCAAATTACCCACTTTGTTGGTGTCTCATATGTTTTGATAAAATAAGTGGCTTGGAGAACTGCCACTAATTCCGCTATTGTTGGTGACGACGTGCGCCCTAGACGACAAGCGTACTCTACCTCTAAGGATGGTATAACATAAGCTGCAGTCGCACTTTCTTTGATTACAGAACCATCCTTGTAGACGTGAATAGATTCTTGGTGCTTGTCAAATAGATGGCGTAACCTTGTTTGATTGCTAATGTGGAAACATCGCTTTTATTTTTAACCCCTTCGATTGACGTTTCTATTTGCGGCGCCTGCAGAAGCCATGATGGGTAGCAGAGGTCAGAGTGGCAAGAAGCTGATCGTGGAAGTCGTGATTCATGCTCCCGAAACATGGTGTGTATCTGTGCACCCATTCTAATTGATTAGCAAGAGTTTCGAGGCCCGGGTCCCATACCGAGCATGCGTATTGTGGTGATCGGCCGTTCACACCCCGACTCCCCCTCGGTCCCGGCTCGCACGATTATGGGGAACGGGCCGACGGCCTCGTCAAAATGGTTCTCGACACGGATGAATTATGACCAGCGCGGGAATACCTCGTTCATGAGAGGTTTCAGTGATTAGCAATGATACGGACGTCACCTGTCAGCAGCACAAACTGGCCTGTCCTAGCCAAAGACGCGCTCAGTGAGATGACCCGGCCACCAGCTCTCAGAGTACGATCGACGTCGGCGAAAAGGGCGACCTACCTCCGGATTGGTGGCACCTGATGTCATCGTCATCCTGACACCGGATCGGGGGACATTAGCGCAAGCTCTTGGGCCAGTTGATGCATGATGAACTTGAAAAAGTGGTGCCAGCGAAACACAAAGGACGCGCACACAAGGAAAAGTCGTTAGACATGGACAGACGCTAGACTTGAAAATGATCGGGAAGTGACTAAACAATGATCCCGCAAGGCATCAAAGGAGCTACGTACGGCGGTAGTGATCAGCGACTACCACTTCATCATCAACTTTTCTGTATTTCTTTGCATTTTCTTGTACTTATGTAAATATATACGTGTTTGTCCAACGTCCTGACTATCGGACCCAGCCTCACGTTCACCCACTCCTCCACGAGGAATGAGGATCGCACGCTTTCGAACCCCGAGTCGCAACGTTGGATGGCAGCGGTGAGTTCGGCATGGTGAGTGCACGACCTTTTCTCCTTGAGAGTTGCCAGGTTTAACGCGGTTCTTCCTGGTAACAAGGGTGTTAGAAGCCTTGTTGAAAGATACCTTGCTTCAACACTTAATTCCTTGACAAACTTGTCGGCAAAAGAGAGGTAGCCATGGATTGGTAGTTGCGCAGAACGGACCTAAGCGCGATATGCGGGGAATTCGGGATTGATTGTGGGAAGCAGCTAAAGAAGGCGGAGGTCATCGATGCGATAGAGACGAGCGGCAGAGATGACGAGGAGATCGGGGAGGCTTAGGAGGATATTCAGGACCAGAGAAAGCGAGAGCAGGAAGAACGCGGAAGGGAAAAGCGGGAGCGAACGCGATAGCGCAGAAGGCGGATGGAGGAAATGGACAGTGAACTCCAGTATCTAAGGGTACTGCAGGTACGGTCTAGGCTGCACGTATTCATGGACGGCGAAAACATAGAAAGCTTTCTTGTATTTTTCGAGAAGGTTTGCGCAGAGGTGCAGCTGGACCGTGACCATTGGTCGGTAGGGTTATTGAGGGTACTTCTCTGTAACATGTCCTGTTGCTTGACCAAAATCCCCCTTGATCAAAAGAGCGAAGTATTCGGCGCAAAGAAAACTCGCGAAAGTCGCCACATCGCAGCGCGTGAGACCGAAGAACAGGCCAGCGCTCAGTGCCGAGAAGGGTTCATTGTTGCGATACAGGAAACGGAGGCGTCGCGAAAGGATGATAAGGACGTGAGAGAGCGCGTCTCTGCGAGCAAGGGTGCGGCGGATAAGTTCAACTGGGCTGAGACATGCCCGTCGGAACCGGGTTGGTCGAACGGTCACTGAGGTGGAATGTGCCGCGAGAGCGAAGGGAGAACGGCTATTCCCGCGTCTACGGCCTCCCCCTCAGGGACGAGACAGCAAGCCGAGAGAACATGGAGTGACGGCAGAGAGAAACGCAGGTCCGCACCTACTGTGCTCAACGTGTACCAAAGGCTGTCAGTCGGCGACCCAATCGTGCGCGCATGAAGAGTAATTGTAATGTGAGCGCATCCATAAGGTTTTCTTTTTGTTTCTTTTTGTAATTATTACGCGAGGCAATTTTTTTGTTAGTTATGAAGAACGTCTTACTTTTCATTTTAATTGTTCGCATTAGGAAAACTATTTTTGTAGGTTTTTGCACGCAGTTAAAGTGTAGCTTTTGTTTTTTTTAAGTTTTTAACTACCACTCTGAATTAATTTAGTTTAAGGTAACGCGGTCAGCAGAGCCCTGTACGTTTCATTTTCGAGGCGCTAGCACTGGCACGTGGCACTGACCGAAAGAGCAACTCGCCATGCGGCACGGATCCATTTTGACTACTTCAATTGCTGTGACGAATTCCGTGGTTGAAAAGGTCGCCTTTTCCTTTCGCTTTGACGACTTGTGAATCACCCGCTACGTGGAATTTTTAGTTTAGAAGGGCGGAGTTGGAGACGCGGGACACGTTGCCGGGGAAGTCTCCCAGTTCTTCGAATTTCAACCTCGCGTTACCGTGACCATACTGACCGCGGTCTTGCGGCCGTTTCGAAGGGGAGGGAGAAAAGTGGCCGAAACTAGCCGACTCGGGAGCTAGTCTTTCGATAAGTCTTTATGACTGGATAGGGAACGTAGTTTTTTTTGTATGTGCGTGGGTTTTAATTATTGTTTGTTTATGTAGGTTATAAACGATCTCCATTTGTTTATCGTTTGCCTCAGAGCTGGTTGAGTTGCGCCTTCTTTGAGACACGATGGAAACTAAATTCATCAAAACATTATTCACACTACCATTTAAACTTTGTTTAGGGTCTGAAATTTAATTTACTAGTTAATTTGTCTAGGTTCATTCGAGCAGTGCACCTCTATGGCTGCCTTTCTGGCGCTCGCTGATTCTGACCTCGGGATTAATTAAGGGATAGGGGATAGGGAGGATAAGAAGTGAGTTTGCTGTTATTCTCGCGTTTTTCCTTCGCATCGATGCACAACTCGAACCGCGGCTTTCTCTGGCGCTATTTCTCGTTACGCGGGGAGGAAAACGGATATATATATATATATATATATATATATATATATATATATATATATATATATATATATATATATATATATATATATATATATATATATATATATATATATATTCTTTCCTGTCTGTACGCAGCTGGCGTTTACATGAATGCGACAAGTGGCGTATCGCATCCATGTAAACTCCGCTAATGCATTAAGAAGGCGTACCCCATTGATGTGACAGGAGAGAGAAGTTCGAGACGGGATAAAGTCTCTCCTCGCGCGGTGCATCTGAACGATGGCGCATCGCACTGAGGGAGGGAGAAGACGGCTGGCGCCGTGAGCTCTCCTCCACGCTCGGGCAGAACGCAGATCCGCGGAAAGAGGTTTCAGCTTGCTTCTCAAGGTAGGGAGTGCGACACGCTAATGTCGCATTCATGAAAACGCGGCATGGTTTTTGGGTAAAACGACACTGCTTCGGAGAATTTTCTCTCGGCCTTGTTGGTGCATGATTTGGAAACTTAAGATCGCCAAGGAACGGCCGGGACAAGAAAGTGAGACACACGAGGGTGTTCTCGCTGGCTTTCCCGTTACCTGGCGCTGTTTAAATTTCGAAAATATACTGGGGCAAGCTTTCCTTATTTCTCCTCTTTTCTCGTCGTTTTGTCGACGTCTTTGTTCAATGGATGTCCCTCATGTTTTCGTCGTGCGTGTCGCCACCAGATCCCGTGGTGCCAGTTACGATCGGCACGCGAATTTTCCTTCCACGTCCCTGAAACGAAGGCACGCAAAACACGGACACGAGAAGGACGAGCGCGAAGCAAAACGAGGCGCTTGTGTTGTCTCCTTGCGCATCCTGTGGGGCGAGTGCGCCTCACCGACTTGCTCTGTTTTTTGTCCTTTCCTCGTCCTCCTTTCCGGCTTGTCTGCTTCCGGCGGAGGGGTCTCGTCCGTCAGTGTGAACGCTGCACTCGGCACCTACCTGCTCGCATGCCCCCTCCCTATTTACTCCGAGACATTCGGGCTCATCGTCACAATAGGTATTCCGAGGATACCACGATCCGTGGGACAGTGGGAGGACACTCGAGCGGCTCGTCGCGTGGCACCGCCAGCGCCGAGCGCGGGGGAGGACCGTGGGACGGCTCCCATCACTCGACGCACATTCCGATTCGTAGTTGGATTCGGTAGGGCGACGAGACGAGGACAAAGCAGTAGCGGACTGGTGCCGACGCCGCATGCCCTGCCGCAAGGAGCTGCGAATCTGATTCAATTCACCCATCTTTCTATGTTCTTGCTCTCCAATGCCCGCCGTGTGATGGCGAAATGTGATAGTATCCGAATAGATTAAGTTCCGAAACGAGTAGAATATTCGAAAAACGACCGCCGAAGATTTACAACTAGATCTTTTCCAAGTGCGGCTCTGCCACCGAAGCGGGTGCAGTGGGAATGCTGTAAAGATGGGCTGATGACCCTGCCAGTCATGGATGAAGTTCAAAACAAACGAGGACAATGAAAAGCAGCTAAAAGGTGCCTTAGGTGTAGCGCTGCCTAAACCAGACGAAGCAGGCCATGCGCCACGGCGTCAGCACAGACGCATTGCAGCCGCCTTATCTCAACCAGTGCACTGTTCGAAGAAGCAAGTCGCAAGAGCACATACGCAAACACACGAGTACTTCTTTGCGCAGTGAAGCAAGAAAGTGTCGCGTGTGCACCGAATATTCTGCGCCTTACATCAAGTATTGAATGGAGTGCACCAGAACGACGGCTAAACCGGTCATTTTCAAAACCAAAATGTCACGTATTCGCCTCAACTGGGAAGCGGTCAGTCTCAGTATCTGGCGTGGTACTACTTGAGAGAGAAAGAGATAATAAAGAAAAGGCTCTCCCAAGCGGCGTGGGAACAACCTGCGGATTGCTTGCCGTTTGAAGTCTTGCTTCTTGTGTGCGGAGATACACACGCATTGACAAAGATGAGATACGAACGCTCTTTTTCGCTTCTTTTTTCGCCAGCGCGCGCGATATCGGCATATTTTCGTTTTGTACGCTTAGTGTGAGGCCTATGCCATCCGATTCCATCTTTAGCTACCGGTGTTATGATCGGCCTAGAATTCGACCTCTCAAACGTGAGAAACATTCCAGCACGCATTCCCGTGTCGAGGCCCCGAGAAAGCGGCACCCCTCTGACGCCTGCCACGCGCTGAGCAGACACAGAGGAGAAGACATGAAGGGGAGGAGGTGGTCGACTTTTCAACCTGGCCAGGGGACACAAGACTGCGCCGAATACGCAGGCACTGTCGATTCAATAAGTTCGCGAAATTGCACAAGTTTCCCAAGCAGACATCGACTACCAAAAGAAGACCATGAGGAGTGAATGGCCCTTTCAATTCGTGGGGACCTCTCCATCGATTGTGATGGCTGTGCGCGAGGAGTGTTAAGGCCCAACCACTGGCACGCGTCGGCAAGCTTCGCCACGCGCTGACAAGCGAACGCTTCGCGTAGGTAGGAGGAACAGGGCACGACACCACTGGACAGAAGCTCTGACGCGCGCCGAAGCTCGCTTCTCGGCTGCGGCGCACTGTTGCTCGACTATTTTGTCTTCAACCGTCCCCCAGGCGGCACGTCAGGTTGGGCCAACGTTGGAAACATATTGGCACTTCTTGGCCCAATGACGGCCTAAGATTAACAGCGTGGTTCCAATATTGGCAGTGCCATTCTGATTCCTGGCCCAATGATGGCCTAAGGTTAACAGCGTGGCGCGAATATTGGCTGTGCCATTCTGATAGAGATCCAACGTTGGCCCACATTACACAGTCAGTAAACAATATTGGCTGTGCCATTCTGATAGAGATCCAATGTTGGCCCACATTACACAGTCAGTAAACAATATTTTCACTGCCGTTCAACAAGGCGGGAATTATTGGACCGACTTTCGTACGGATTTGCCAATATGGGTTACTAGTTGGCTTTCTTTGGAGGACATCGGCCCGTAATAAGCCAATTTTCGCCTTGTCGGCTTTTAGTGCTCCACGACTTGCTGAGATTGAACGACGTGTTTTGAAAACTAACGCACCGATCACAGGCACACTGCGCAGGAACCAGAAATATGTTCTCCCATGTCAACTCCATGCATGGTACACCGCCATTTTTGCACTTCTCCTTTACCGAAATGCGTCCCCTGAAGAGAAAAGCCAGTGTACCACGTAGCAAGCAGGTGAAGTCGCATAAAATTAGCCGCTGCTTTATTGATGGTGCATAAGAACATGAGCTTTCCATAAGAAGCAACGGTATTGCGAATTTGCCTGCGCATTGTATATTTTGCATGTACGCTCTGCGGCTTTGGTGGATCAGGATTCTGAGGAGAATCGGGAATTACAGTGCCTCAGAGCTGATGGAACCGTTTTATATTGCATCGAGATGGAGCGCATATGTATTAGTGAAACTTTTGTTTGTTTGTTTAGCATGCATGGCATCTTGCGGCGACATAATCATCATGCTCCTATTCCAATATATTTGTTTGTTCGTGCATGTGTAGTAAGCTCCTTGTATGAATGCCCCTGACAGAAAAAAAAAATAATTGCACGTTTTGGCATTTGCGTGTCAACAACCTCTTGTCTTTGCCTTTAGTAGGCACGGCGCATTCGGGATTTTCTTTTTCGGCCTAGCTTTCCGTCCTTCAGCCCCCACTTGCCTCTCCCCCACGCACCCACATGAGCCTGGTGAATGCTATCAGTCAAGCGTTCAGACAGCCATAAGCTGCTGTGTCGAATTGGGTGCTCACGGAAGATGGGAGAAAGCGGCGGGGTCACTATTGTCCTCCTAGTCGCCCCCCATCTCTGCCACTCCGAAACGCGGTCGGGCTAGGTCCAGCGGGGGAAAGTGGCGTTTACGCCATATTCTTCGTTCACCCTTTCCTTTCACTCTTTCCTTCTATGCGTCGCTAGCACGCCGACTGGGTGCAACACCACCTGAGTGCTTGCCGTCTTGTCCGTTCTTGCCAGTGCACTCCTCTCGTGAAAAATGCTCGCTTGCGGTCGTCATTCCTACTGAGAAGCCTACATCTTGAAATACGCAGAAATGTGGCCACGGATTTTTGTGAGTGTTAGAATTAATATAGGCGAAACAAGAATTAGAAAAAAAGTCGGCGCTCGTGGCCACCGTCTTCGATGTGGGATGAACTCGGATACACAGAAGCATGGATCTTACAATGGTGAGTCCATTTGTTTTGCGCATGTTATAAGTTTTATAAGGAGCAATATCACGCGGTTTATATATTACTGAAACAGGCCTGGCTAATGTAGAGTGCCTGTAATTACATAGCTCTTTTTATTTGCAGCCTTTGAATAGTGCCCGGAGTAGAACCACGTGTAAATCTCGGTGAATTTCACCCCAATTCCAGGACTATGATTTTATCAAGCCACGCGCGCGGCCTGATCCTGCTAGTGATACCGAGGAACCACGCTTCTTCTCACTGTTCTAGGTCAAGCATCCTTTCCAGCCGACAGTATTTCTTTCTTTTCGTATAATAAATGCCTCTTTTACTAGTGTTTCCTGACGGAACTTCTCGGTTTCCACATTAAAAATTTCGCACGAAGGCAGCATCGTGTCTACACAGTCTGAAACTAGGCTTCTTGTGCTGTAGCAGGTTTTGCTGCAATTTTTTTAATTATACAGTGCTACGCTGACTAGGTGTGGGCTGTAAACAAGGCGGACGGATCCTGCGCATTTTATGTCTGTTCTAAATATTACGTTACACCTTGTACAAGATATGCCATATATGTCGAAATATTAAGAAGTGTTACCTGACAAATCTCTTGCAAGAAAGTTTCTTGATTCACCCCTTCGAACTCTCTGATCAGACTTATAATATTGTTGCAGTATGGCGATTTTTCAAATGAAAACGCTGCCACACACATTTGTCATACCAACATCTCTGATAATGTTTCTTTTTATTTTACAGTGCAAGCATTTCCTCCAAGTAATGGGGAAGTCGCTATGGGATATGGTAGCAATGTCAACGAAACCACCGTGTTATCGTGGTCCTCGGGGGCCTGATCAGCCCGCCGTCATCCAAGCACTGACCAACCTGCCTACCGACGTCAGCTCCCCGCCCTGAAACCCCTGGCCAGCCCACCGTCCTCGGCCCCTTGCCCAATTCCTATCCTGAGGGCAGTGCCTGTAAATAAACTGTTTGAAGATAACCGAGCGTCACCCATCTAGGTCCACGGAAAATGCCTGTTTGTGAAAATTTATTCGCTAATAAACTGTCATAAACATCAATTTCAGCATTATTTTACAATTATTTGCAAGCATATATGACTTCTGCTTCTTGACATCTTTTTTCGAGCTTTCCTAGCTACTATTGAGGAAGACGATAAGGGGACAATTGCTACAAAAAATGCCGCTAGCAAAAAGTTTGCGGTAAGAATGTGCGTGCTCTAAAGCCAGCGTATCTAGAATATTCGTCATGCAAAGGGCATTGGCTGAAAGCTGGCATTAATAATGGCAACGATATGGCTCAACACTGGTCCTACGATGGCTGCTGCATTGGCATAACATTGGTCCAATCTTGGCTTTAACGCTGGTCCTACGCTGGCAGCACAATGGCTGCTGCATTGGCATAACATTGGTCCAATCTTGGCTTTAACGCTGGGCCAGCATTGAATTGGGTTGCACTTTGCCAATATGCCAACATTGGTCCAACATTGGTACCAATTTCTGCCAGCATTGGGCCATGGTTGGACCAATGCTGGTGTGCTGCCTGGAGTCCGGCGTAAAACAGCCTGCTGTGAACTCAGCTTGAAACCATAAGTTAGTGATCTGCATGCTCTTTTAGATATAAAAAGAAACAGGCTTGTATAATGAATGCACGCCTGCCGCAACAGTTTCTTTTTATCTTTGAAGTAACAATAGTGCACAAAATATCGACATCAGCTCTCGCGCGTCGTCTGCCTAAAATATCGCTTTCACGACGATGCCATATCGTATCAAAAGCTGTTGTACCATTTCATTTTTGGTAGCTCATTGCACAGCCAATATGTAAGAATTAGGCGTGCAAAGTATCATTGGAAAAATGTGTGCTAGAAATATTGTCACGTAGAAGAGTACGCATTTGGGCTGGTTGGGTCATGATTACGAGCAATAAAACAGCTCTAAACAGCAGGACAAGGAAAGGGACACAGACAACGGCGCTGACTAACAAACAAGTGTCTTTATTCTTTTAGTCAGCATATATATACTCCGCTGCTATCTCATAGCACAGAATCAACAGAACCGCATGCTGAATTTCTGTTGATTCTGTGCTTTGAGATAGCAGCGGAGTATATATATTGACTAAAAGGATAAAGACACTTGATTGTTATTCAGCGCTGTTGTCTGTGTCCCTCTCCTTGTCCTGCTGTTTAACGTTGTTTTACTGCTCGTAATTGTCACGTAGTAGTGACGGTGAAAAATTATACACATTCAAAACTGGCAGTTACAAATTTAACTCTTTATTAGGCGAATTTGTGCCCAGCAAAAGCAACACTCAGTCGCAACGACAGCGGCGAGCAAAATCAGCTATCGTCCAAAATCTCATCTGCTGGTCAAGCGCGTCCGTTTTCATATGTCAGTCATCGGAAAGTTCCAGTGCATTCGCTGGTGCCCACGCACCTTCCAGAAACCACTACACAATTCGTGTCGCGCATGCAATCACATTATACAAGGTTCGTCGACAACCGACAGAATCGTCGATAACATTCGCGAAATTCCCGATACGTGCAGGCGCGTCCTGCGCCGAGCGATAACGTTTAAAATTTTTTAGCCGGTGAAATACGGCCACCGGAAACAGATTAAGTATCCGTGTACCCGATTCTTGATTCTGTCAAATCTTGTCCATGGAGCACCTCAGTTATTATTCTAGGTTGTTTTGATGCATCAACACCACATCGGGAGGCCTTCACATTGAGTGTTTTGCTAGAAAAAGTTTTCACACTACAAAGGCCATGTTCTATTGCAACTGGCTTCAACATGTCCAGTTTGTCTTTCTGGACATTAGTAACATGACATACCGTCAGATAATACAAGCTTGAGAATCGGAGGGTTTTAATGGGTGTCTTTCGTTGCCCTTTGGCAAGTCGTACTATTGAAGCGCTTATTAGAATGTATGTGGGCAGCTCATTCACATAATATAAGAAATATGCATATACACAGGTTATTTTCGCAATTTATACACTTCGTCACCAGAAACAAACAAAAAAACAGTTTATTGTTTTCAGCCTATGATGACGTTTTTACTGAGAAAGGCATTCAATTTGTTCTGTGAGGCACGCAATAATTGCTGTGGCATATTATTTTATTGCACTACACTGGATGCAGTAGCCAACCATTATTAAAACCTGGAAGAAATTATTAGCACAATGCATATGATCAGGCACATAGCTTTTTATTGCACTTGCGTAATTCATGCCCTTTTGTTTAAATGTACGAAAGCTACTGCGCTGAAATAATAAACTAGTACATACTTGAAAAGCCCGATTTTATACAACAATAATAATCAATCAATCAGATGTTTATTATTGTACCCAGGAACAGCTAGAGAGCCTTCGTACTGGTGCACTTAAAGAGCAATATGCAAGACAAAATGTACAGAAAACATGAATGTGGTAGACAAAAAAAGTGAGATACAGAAACAAGTAGGGAAAAACAGAAACGAGGAAGAGTAAAAGAGAGTTAATCATACATCATTATCTACAGATACACAAAACACCGGAAATGAACTCTGAAGTATGTCAATACAGGCACAGTTGCTATTACATGTGTTTTGGAGTCGAGTCATATATAGCACAGCCTTGCAAGAAGGCCAGGCAAAGAATGGGGAATGCTGCCTGGTATACTGTTGCGGTACGAACAAGTGCATATGATCAAGAAGCTTTGGGGAATATATAATGTCATGGACCACCTTATACAGGAACAAAAGGTCTGATTAATTAAGTCTTGAATCTAGAGGTGCGAGTTGAGGTATATTTGAGAAGGCTCAACTGTGGTCGCCAGAATGGCAAAAGTGGTGCTTTAAGATAGATATCAATTTATTCCGGACGCGTTCAACGAGGTCAGAATTACTTCTTCATGTTGCACCCCTCCTACAGAGGCATACTCTAGAGGTGGAGTTCACACAGCAGAATAGAATTTCAGAAACAGAACAGCTGAGTGGAAAGCATGCAATATACGGCATGCAATTTCAAAACCGTGAAGCGCATGTTGTGTGATTATCTGTGTGAAGAAAAGCTTAGCATGTTGTCGAAGTACACAGTAAGATTTTTCGTTTCATCGACCCAGGGCAGTGGAGCATCCTGTACGGTGTATGGAAATTGCACATGGTGTGTGATTTTCAGCATATAACTTAATGTCATAGTATTGGAAGCATTTAAGAGTATCTTATTTTTTCTGCACCAGTTTTAGAGTGAAAAAATGTCTTTTGTGAGGGCGATGCAGTGGTGAACACTGTTGACAGTCTCAAATAGTTCTAAGTCGTCGGCACACAAAGCACTGGCGTTCATTCATTAAAATGCTCTTAGCACTAACATAAAGCAAGAAATGCCATACCTATTCAAACACTATTGACGCACGGTAGAGGATAGATATTGGCTCGCAGTTTGTAACTGCACGTCTGGCACTCGATTTCTGCACGCGCAATGTCCATGCTACCTTCCGAGTGCTAGAAAACGTACTAGATTTTAGGGAACTATTGAAGGTGCTTTTGAAAACAAGGAACAAGTATGCTTTCATACGGGTTGACCCTTTCAGACGCCACCTTATCTGAATGATTGAACACTAGCTTTCACCACATCTCTTGTATCTTCAGAATCATAGAAAGTGTACAGCTGCAGAAAAGATTAAGAATTTTCAATTGTTTGGCGAGTTTTGTCAAGTTTACAAAATTTCGAAACCGTGCGAAAACTCACTACAGGAACATCAAATATGAGAACATATACTATTTCGTGTTTTCTAAAGCTTGAAAAGCACTTATCAGACACTTGAAAATTGTGTCTGGTGAACGAAATTGTGAAAAACAATCAACAAGTGTACCCGCTATATACAGCATACTTATTCGTATCTGCCCACGCGTTCAATAGTTCCCATGTGTGTTGGAATCACTTATATACGAGCTTTACGAAGAAAATCTTCAGTTGAGAGTACAGCGCTCGTCCTGCGTCGTCCACGTCTTCGTCCATTCGCGCTACAACAAAATCATGAAATCGCTTTTCAACTTCTCCCCATAACTCCTAATACATTGCGGCAAAACATGCCGAACTTAACAGCCTTCTACCGGCACTGAAAGGAATCAAATGCTATGCTCTCGAGTATGGTGTGCAACAAAAACATGGTAAAGTGCGTCTCGGAGTTTTTCTCACTTTAGTAAATCATAACGCGTCTTCATGTCATGGAGTGCCAGAAACTCTCATGAATGGTTTCGTGCTAACGACGCGACAGGCTGCTTCCTTTGCAGTGTCTAGAATTTCATGCATTTATGTGCTCAATTCGGCTACATCCACGAGCCCCAGATTGTTTTAGTTATATGACATGGATCTTGCCGCTTCGCTGCGTACACAATAACAGAATTCGGAAGAAAATTGGCGCGCAAGGAACTCAGCTCTTTTCCAAATGTACACATTCCAGCAGCGTCGCTATCATCTCAAAGACCGCCATGTCGGATCTACAACTACGAGGCGCGAAAGTTGCGAGTTGTTCTTCACCGTACTCGAAGCCTGGTCTACCGGACAACGAGGTCTTTGCAGCCCCTCCATCCAAGCAACGTCATTGCTGCCAAAGCGACGCACCAATGTTTCGTAGCTCTGCTTTCAGCCTGTGCGGCAGGGTTGAATTTGCGCGCTTTCTCGCGAAAAACATCTGCCCTTCCTAGCTCCGTGCGCGTTCCAAGGACGGCTCTTGGTAACGTCACCCAACGAGGCAACGCTCTCGTGGCACCGTCGCCGCGGTGTATTAGTAGTTTACTCTGTGCTCGTTGCGTACACGGGTGACTGCAGGACCTGTGCGCGAGACTGAGCATACGTCGAGAAATAGCCGCTAGCTCAGCTGCACACGTTCCGTCATTAGCGAGCTTCTCAAAGAATGTTAGTGACCTTTTTCGGCTGCTCGCGAACCAATATTTCACTTCGTTTATAACAGAGAATATAATACGTATTCGATTCGGAAATTAACTATTCCTACACCCCTGTAGTATATATGGCACTTACCTGAGCACTTCCACCGCTGATTGCGCTCGAGTGCACAAACACGTATACGTCGAACGTGCGAGCGAGGATCTTTGCGCGTCGGGTTTCTTCGGCTGTCGCAGCCTCTGTAGTTGCTGCTGTTGCCACCGTTGATGAATCGACGCGCTTGACGCAATCGAGTCTCCTGTTTATGGGGGTGAAAGCGCGATGCCATTTCTTTCTTTTTTTTTCTGGCCTTCTCTGCGTAGTATGCATGGCGCAACGTGTAAGCACCATATATCGACCAGCAGCAGGGCGTGGATGAACAATAATTAAACGATCAAAACACAATTGACGGTGCGGATGAGCGGTATATGTGATCAGTCTTATTCGCCATCGTTTACAGAAAGGATGGCTGCGAGAACTCGTTCGTCGGGCGTCATCGATATACTTGTACAATGCGCCGATGACAAAGGGTTTGTTTTCATTCTTTAATTTTGCTGCGGTGCCCACGCCACTATGGAAGCCAGATATGATTTAATGGCAGAGTGCTGTTAAAGGCACACTATAAACATAAACACAAGTTTGCAAGGATAACGAATTGTTTCAAAAATGTTTTATTAATATTTCGCAGTAATAGGCTCATAAATAGACAAGAAAATGAGAGTAGTCCTTTATTGTTTAATACTGCAGTAAAAGATCAGCGCCAGTACGTCAGTCATGACATCACGGTTGTCAATATATATATATATATATATCAATAGGCAATCTTGGATAGTATTGGGTTGCATTTCTTTCCTCGATGGCGCGAACCCACTGCAAGGGCTCGGGCGAGTTTTGGATGGCATTAGGAATATGTTGGCAGTACAAAAACTGGTAAAAGTGTCATGTTGAAACGGATAAAAATAATGTTTGAAGTACTTAGGAAAAACTTCGTGAAACAACTATGAATTCCTCCACGGCTGAGCAGACATCCCTGTGGTAGTTGCCAAGAGAGAAGGCTCCTAGAGAAAGGATATTTAAAATGGAGAAATTTAAACGAAGTGGCGTGAACGTTGGTTCTAAAATGTTTTTCCTTAAAGCGAAATAACTGCAGCAGAATAAGAAAAAATTATCGATGGTTTAATCTACTGCACAGAATGGGCACAGAGAGTAGGGTGCCTGACGAGCCCTGTGACGATAAAGTTTGAATAATGTTGTTCGACACCATAACCGGGTAAAAATTACTTCAGTTTTTCTGGTGTGAAAGGAATTTTTCTGCCAAGGAAATAGGAGGTGTCGATAGTCTGGAAAATTTGCTATCGCTGGATTCAAAAAGTATAGAGCAATTCCATATCTCCTGCATCTAGTAGTAGTTAGGTAAGCTGATGCCGGAAGTAATGATAGCGCAGGGCCATTGAGGGCCGCTCTCGGGAGACTGTCAGCCATCTGGTCCATGCATAATCCCCAATGTCCAGGCACCCAAAGTAATCTAATTAAATATATGTGGTCAGTCACTGGAAAATGAAGCGTACGTAAAAGGCTAGCACCACTATTTGTTGTGAACGATTTACACAAAGATAAAAAATCCGTTATTATCACTACCGCCGATATTAATGAATTTAGCTTACGTAAGGCTAATACTACAGCTAAAGATTCAGCCTGAAATACGGATAAGTAGTCCCAAATCCTAATTGAGAGTGACCAGTCTAGAGCAGGAGCGAAAATGACAATTCCAGATTTTTTTCGACAAGAAAAGAAAGAAAAACGCACGATGAATTCCCATAACCAATTCTTCCGACCCCCTATTGTGAAGTTTGTTTTTGTACGTTTCCGAGTGGAATGTGCACAATGCCCTCTGGAGCTCCCTGGGCGTCGCCGAATTAGCCTCATGACAGCTGTAATTATCCGTGTCTCCCCTCAAAAGCATCGCAGAAGCTGCAGCGCTCACCTTTCTAGTAACGTGCGAGTCCAGAGCGGACGCAGATAGAACTGTAGAGAGGAGGGAGGAGAAGAGGCAGTTCCCACACAAGGGAGGGGGGGGGGGGGGTTGACGTAAGAAGGCAAGGAAACCATACACAGCGGTTGTCTGGAAACTGGATAAGCTTAAGTTCAAGGTTCGGTACAGTACGTTGCTGCTATTTCTGAAAAATAAACACCATGCAAATATGTCATGCGGACAAACTACGCAGGGCGCGCAGGAGTAGAGCTGCATTCATTAAAGCGCATCCCAGGGTCCAGGAGACACTACGGAAGCGGTCGACCGTCACATCAACACTTCTGTGCCCACCGCGTTAGCTTTGCGGCTATGGCATTGCTAGAGGTCGCGCATTTGATCCCAATCGCCGAAGCCGCATTTCGACGGGGGCGAAAAAGAAAACGCATGTGCATTTAGATTTCGGGACACGTTAAATAACGTCACGGTGTCAAAATTAATCCGCAGTACGCCACTACGGCGTACCTCATAATCCGATTGAGGTTTTGGCACGTACAGCCCCATAATCCAATCCAAGTTCAATACTTCTGCCATGGTGGGATGTGCCATGTGAGGCAACATTGCTCGACCCTCTCAGAGGTTATAAAATATGGCGCACATGAACGCCTCAAGCAAACAACTCTCCCTGTGTGTTCTGTGTACTACACAGTCAAACAGCAGTGGTGCACGCAAGGTAATGTTAAAATCAACTCACCACTCTCGTGTTAGACTAGGCGTTGAAGAAATTAAGCTTTAGCCGTCAACATCCCCGCTAATTATCGTCAATCAAATCATCCATGCAGAATGGAAAGTTCCGCTTACATCGATTCCCACAGTGCGTTTTTTTCCTCGTAAGATTGTATCATCAGCAGCAGCAGTCTATTTTTATGTCCGCTCCCAGGACGACGACCTCTTCCAGAGATCTCCAACTATCCCTGTCTTTCAGTGGCTGATTCCAACTTGCGCCTGCAAATTTCCTAATTTCACCACCCAACCTCATTTTCTGCCGTCCTCGACTGCGCTTCCCTTCCCTTGGCACCGATTCTGAAACTCCAATGGTCCACCGGCTATCTACCCTTCGCATTACATGGCCGGCTCAGCTCCTTTTTTTTTCTCTCTTAATGCGAACTAGAATACCGACTGTCCCCGCTTGCTCTTTGATCCGCACCGCTCCTTTCCCGTCTCTAAACGTTACGCCTGACATTTTTCGTTCCACCACTCTTTGCGTGGTCCTTAACTTGTTCTCGAGCTTCTTTATTAACTCCCAAGTTTCTGCCCCATATGGTAACACCGGTAGAATGGAATGATTCTACACCTTTCTTTTCGATGATAGTGGTAAGCTCCCAGTCAGGATTGGGTAATGCCTGCCGTAGGCACTGAAAACGATTTCTATTTTTCTGTAAATTTCCATTTCATGATCGGGGTTTTCTGTGAATAGTTCACCTAGATAAACGTACTCCTGCACAGACTCTAGAGGCTTACCGGCGATCGGGAATTCTGTTCCCTTGCCAGGCTATTGAACATTACCTTTGTCTTGCGCATATTAATCTTCAACTCTACTCGTAGTCTTTTTCGGTTAAAGTCCTCAATATTTTGTTGCAATTCATCCCAAGTGTTGCTGAACAGCACAATATCATCTGCAAACCGAAAGTTGCGATACTCGCAGTTATTTCTTTTTTTTTTTTTGCTATAAAGACTTGTCCTTACGGTATAATTCTTGGTGCGTATATGTGTATTATATGTCTGCTGTGAGGCCTGTGTTGTGTATGAATTGAAGCAGTGTTTTGTGGAATCTGTTGTCATGTATCCAGAGGTCATAGCTGGTTGTCACCCTATAGCGGAGGCCGGCTTGCAGTAGGAGACGCGAGCGTTCCGATTTTAAACCAGTCAACATCTTCATCATCAGCCTGGTTACGCCCACTGCAGGGCAAAGGCCTCTCCCATACTTCTATACTTCTCCAACCACCCCGGTTGGAGTACATGTCCATATTAGGTGGTATGCATCTGCTTCCATCACAGGAACGGAGCAGTATGGACACGTAGCGCCCAGTGGTAAGTGCGACCAGTTCCACCTTGAGATAACAGCCGGTGTAAGGACCACCCCGGCCGGAAGCCTCCTAAGCACAACTTCCTCCGCCCTAGTAAGGTGAAGGGGGAGGGAGCAGACACACGGGGGGATAAGAGCGCGTGTGTCCTGCCGGAGAAAGTTTTTGCGGGCTCGGAGAGAGTTAAGGGGTTGAGGTGGGAGGGGAATAGGCGGAAGATCAGGATTAGGGGGGCAGTGTGCCTGCTGGTCAGCAGCAATGTTGTGAGGGTTCGCTGAATGGCCTTGAATCCAGTGTACCTTGACGCAAGTAGCTGTTTTACTATTCATAGTGTGTATTGTCTTGCAGATTTCCATCACCTTATGAGCCTTCTTGAGTTCCTGAATAGCCGCTAAAGAATCGGTGAAGATATCTAGTTGCTTGATGGTAGGCAGCTTAGATGTCACATCTTGCACATCGTCGTGGATGGCTTGAAGTTCCATTACTAGAGCGCTGGCTTCCGAAGATAAATAGCGCTGGTGGCCGCTGATAAATTATGCGTAGTACTCAGGAATGATGTCCTTCCGCCGTCTGGGAGAATGGAAGCATCCGTATAGACATTGCAGGTGTTAGCGCATGATGCATCGACGATATTGTGTTCGTCAATAATACCTGTTGTATCGCTGCGTCGTAACTTCGTTGGCTAATTAGGTGTGATGCTGGTGAATTCCCAGGGAGGCATTGGATAGGGCTGATTGTCAATCCGAGAGCCGCGTGGAAAATGAGCATGCAACGCAGCGACAGCCGGAATAAGTTGCTTTTTTATTTCACGCGCTTTTTCACGTTGCAAAATTAGCTCTGCAGTTGTGTTGAGCTGGGCATGTTCCTTTAAGGTTGGTATCGGAGTGATGCGGGGCAGTGCTGTGATTGTGCGCATAGCATCGCGATTAATCGTCTCCAACTGTGCCAGCTGTGCCAAAGTCAGCCGTTGAAATTGTGCTTGATATAAAATTCGTGGCTGCAAGACTGCACGCACCAACCGTCGAGCTACGTCACTACGAGCTCCAGCTGCTTTTGCTGCAATGCGACGAATAAGGTGAAGTGTTTTTGTCGAACTCTGTCTGGTTTTACGGAGCCAGTGTGCACCACTTCCGGAGTTGTGAATATCGAGACCCAATATGCGGACCTCAGAAGCCTCAGGGATTGTCACTCGCAGTTGATCGTCATGTACACTGCATACCACCCGTCGTTGCGTAATACTTGAAATAAGCGTATAGTGCCTGTCATTCCCACGCTAGCTGAACCGCCATAATGTTACACTTGCACTTTCCGTGGACGCTAGCGCCAGACTTCCGTTTAGTAAAATTTGTAGGAAATTCTTTCATGTAGTCACGGCCTCGGTGCGCAGCAGCTGCCCGGAGTCGGCGCGCGCGATGCAGGCGAGCTGCATGGAACAGGGATTGGAGAGGAAGGAGGGTGAGCGCTAGCCTCGTCCTCCTCCCCCCTCGCTCTCTCGCCACCGGTGTGCGGCTCCAGCCCGCGAATCGAACGCGCGCGCCGGCGGACAGCTGCGATTTTCCCACGCCTGGCGCGTCCGCCGCCGCGCAGAGTGGGAGGAGGAAGAGCTGCTGGGCGAGGGGGGAGGAAGGGGAGAAACGTTCGCCGCTCGAGAGCGAGCACGAGAAGGGAGGTGGGGAGAGACCGTGCGTGCACCGATGGCACCGCTACACCGAGACCGCTTCGCGGCTGCAGAGGCCCAGCGCTGCATTTATTAGCTCCTGCCGTCTTCCTCTTTTCCTCCCTTCCCCGATCTGCACCGGAGCCCGAGCCTCAGCAACGCGCTGCTAGCCGTCACTTCCTTTCTTCTTTTTTTTTGTTCGCCGGCAATCTCCTCCCCTCCGCCTCCTCCTATCGGACGGGAACGCGACTGCGGCAGCCGTCTATCAGCCTTTTTCCATGCCTCCCGGACACGCATCGTGTGCATGCGGAGACGCTTTGTTCTTGCGCGCCTCCCGTAATAACCGAGGACCTAGTATATCTCCACTGGAAGCGCACATACGCATATCGAGCCGAGCACGTTCGGTCATAATGCGCAGCGCGACGCGGGACAACCGCAAAGTGTGCATATACGTCCCCGCTGGCATGTGCAAACCGCCCTCCACGCTAGCCTCGGCCGGACCTCCGCGGTTCATGTGTGTTTTCTGCCGGGTTCCCCTGAGCGTACTGAACGCGTCGGCACACTTTACTGCCTCCGGTGAATTGCCGCTATAAACACGAAACGGCTGCCGTCCTTTACGACTACAGCTATCGACTCGCGAAGTGGCTGTTCCACATCCAACGGTTGAAGCCTTTTATTCTGACGGGAGATGGACTCAATATGAGGATAAGCGTTTCAGTCATCAATAAATTTCTGGAGAATTATCAGTGCACTGCTATAGGACCTGTGCTAAAGATGAAGAGGAGGCACTGCAAATTATAGGCGAGCTGAACAGCCCAGGATCGATAACCATGAGGTCCGTGTAGGGCCTACAGAATTATCTACATAAGTATGTAGGGAGAGAAAGATGGAAAGAAAGATGGCGAAATAAAAAAAGAACAGTAAACTCACAGTGCGGTTACAAGTGTGTAACGCGAACGTTTAAACCTTAGCTGTGTAGTGGGCTAGTCGTTTTTCGCTAACAATCTCGAGCTCGCGAAGAGCTTGGGGGGCTGAATGACCTACTTATTCCATGAAATTTCAGTGAAATTATTTAGAATAGTACGCACGATGCAGGTATGAGCTGACGTGCTCACATCGGCTCCAGATTTTATGACCAATTTTGCAGTGCTAATTATTTTTTACTGCGGTACAACTATTACCACTGTGTCCGTGAGAGTGCGGGTCATCAACCGGCACCGGTGGCTACCAAAAGGTACGATTATTCGCCAATTTCCCGGGACTTTCCGTGGAGGCCGGCGCCGTTGCGCTAAGCCTAATCGAACAGCTTGGAACTGCCCATAGCCAGGCCTAACCTCTGCGAGGAAAGGCCGTCGTCTTCGGGCGGCGGCTGTACAAACATGTCGACCGAGATGGAGACGTCCATTGTTCGGGACCAGGCGGATTCCGGCATTAGCCAGATGTGTGTTGAAGCTCAAGGGGAAGAAATTTCTTCCGAGGAATTCAACGACAATGCAGACTGGTCGCACGTAGGCCGGCGTGTAAAGACCTTGGCCGGCGAGGGGACTGCCGCTCGCCAGTCAAGACCTACGACGAACAACTTTGCCAGGAACGTGAAAGCTTCGGTGACGAGGGCAGCAAGGATGCCCGACGCTCTACTGAGGGAGGAGACCAAGATGATAGTGCGGCCTCGGGGAGGCCTTAACATCGCGAGGACTCGGACCGCCACCATCGGCCATCATGACGGCGGCGAACGTATCAAGGGAGGACGGAGCAGCGGACACCTTCTGCCCCAACTTGCAACAAAACATCATGGTGGTGAGTACCCCCGACGATATACGTGCTTCACGTTACGCCGACATAAAATCGATCTGCATTGGTGGCAAGGAACACGTGGTTGGCGCATATCAAACCGCGCCATATGGCACCGTTAAAGGCGTTATTAGAGGTATCCCAATAGAGAACTCCACGGCCGCAATCGACCGGAACATTGTTAACTCGAGAAATCCCTTGGCACTTGGCGCGAAGAGGATCGGTAGCTCGACCACAGCCATCGTGGCTTTCAAGGGCCTCAATGTCCCGAATTACGTTCTCACCAAGTGCAGCCTATATCGAAAACAATTCGATGTATGTAAGCAGTGCGGAAACGTGGGCCACCGCCGCGACGTTTGTCCAAACCCTCACGTGAGGGCTTGCTTTGCTTGCGGGGCCGTTGGCCCCAAGGAAGACCATAGATGTACCCCCACTTGCAGACTGTGCGGAGGGCCACATCTGACCGGTGACAAGGTTTGCAAGAATAGGTATAAGGTCCCATACGTAGTTACAAAGAGGCAGTGGAGCGCAAGATGGCCGAACAACAAGCGCAGCAGCAACAACGAGTGTCCTCAGAGCTGAGGAATTTCCATCGCTGATGTCAGCAACCGCAACAGCTGCCGGCCCAGCTGGTCGCCGCGCGTCACGTTCCGTATCGAAGCGTAGGGCCAGCGAGAGTAGACAGCGTAGCCTTAGCCGTAAGCGATCACGGTGACGTGACCGCGTGAGCTGGGCCGATGCAGCAAGGCACGGTGCCAAGAAAGCACAGGGGGGTACCACCACCACCACCTCCAATACCAACGCAACGACCAAAACCATTAGCACCAGCAAGACCGTCGATGGCAGCAACAGCAGCAAGACGAGGGAAGACAAGGCGATGAGGACGTTGAAGAAAGCCAACGAGGCACTCCGGCGAAAGAACAACGAGCTCGAGACGAAAGTCAGTAGGCAAGAGGCCACTATTAGCAAGATGGCAAACGAGATCGCGGAAGTCAAGAAGCTTCTGACGACCCGTTCCACCAATAACGAAACGCCCCAAGCGGCATCATGTGAACCCACACCCAGCATCAGCAGCGCTGTACCACCAACATCCGCTGAGAAGGAACCGGCACCCAAGAGACGAGCGATCGAGAACCTGAAGGAGCGCAAGCTCAACGACTGGGTGGACAACGTGAAAGACAAGGTCGACCAAATCGAGGAATACCTCGATGGGCTCGAAGATTATATTAAAACAACCTTCACCAAGATGATTAACGACAGCTTCGCCGCCATAGAGCGGACGTGTCAGCAGTTAACGAACGCAATACAGCAAATAACGCAGCAGTACAATCAGCAACAATCATGGCCGCTCCAGCAACAGCAACAACTACAGCAGTGAAGGGTCTCGTGACCTGGCACTACAACTGTAACGGTTTCGCGAGCAAGAGGGCAGTCTTGCAGCAACACATAACACAAGTAGCACGCAAGCCCGATATAATCCTGATACAAGATACTCGCACTGATGCAGTATCGCTACCCGGTTATCGGGTATACGCCAAGTCTCCGAAGGTCAGCGGTGGTAGAGGGATATGCACATTGGTTCGCAAGGGACTCACCTTCATTGAGCACGAGTTGCACAACAGTAAAATTTAATACACTCTCATCGAGGTCGTTAGGGGCAAGAAACAAAAGAACAGCACCTTACTGCTTAAAGGGACACTAAAGCGAAACAATAAATCAGTTTATACTGATGAAGCATTGCTTGAGAACTTTGCAGGCAGTCATTTCAAAACAATAGTTTGATTATTAGATGAGAAAATGAAGGTCCAAGTATCAGTATTTGAATTTCGCGCCGAAACCCCAGCGCCGGTACGTCAGCGTGACGTCAGGGATTCCAAAGTATCTTTCCGCATTTGGGCCGCGTTGGCTGAATAAAGGTTCCCGAAACTTGCCATGTTTAATATTTGGTTCCTTTAGAACACAATGTAGTCAATCTGTACCGCCATATATAATTAGGAGTCCCTAGAAGATGCCCTCAAAATCCAAGACGTCACAGCCCCCAGGTGCGGGAACTTAAGTAGGCGTCGCCACCCGTATTTCGTTTTTGCGCTTTTTCTGGCTTACCAAACGTCTTATCGTTGTAAGAGTGGTGTTTTTGGTGTTGTAGAACGGTAATTTACTGATGCAGAAGAAATCATTTTTCACTTTAGTGTCCCTTTAACGTCTATAGTAGCCCTTCACACTGGAAGCAAAAATTCAAGACGCTCCTTTACAGAGCCAGCACCGTGGCTGGGACTCACAGGCTGGTCGCCTGCGCGGACTTCAACGCGGCACACCCGGCATGGGGATATAACAAGCAATTGGCCAAGGGGCGTGACCTGTTCCAAGACACAATAGACCTGGGCTTCACCCTCATCACAGACCCGACTGATCCTACAAGGATTGGGAACTCTGTGTCCAGGGATACGACGCCGGTCCTCACGTTCGTGAAGAACGACGAGAAGGGAAATATCTTCTGGTGCAACACGGGGTCAGAGCTTTGCAGCGACCACTACATCGTAGAGGTCATCATACCGGAGGAGGTCAAGGCCTCGGAGGACACCAGAAAACATAATTTTACGGATTGGGATGCCTTCCGTAGCCTGTTACCAACGGAGATGTAGGAAATCGTGAACATAGAAGAATGGTCAGCCCACATCGCGGGGAAGGTCAAGAAGGCGACCAAAATCATAGAAACGGATGAGCAGGTCGGCAAGGTTGACAGCCGCCTCGCGCACTTAATCGAAGCAAAGCAATCTATCCTAAACAGGTGGAAGAACCAACGACTAAATCGGCGCCTAAGGAAGAAGGTGGCGGAGCTGAATCGCGCCATCGAAGTCCATTGTCGGCTGCTCTGCACGCAACAGTGGAACGAAATCTGTAACGCTGCGGACGGGCAGATACATTGCGGCCAAACCGGGAACTTGATGCGGCATCTGCTCGACGAGGCTAAAACAAAATCCCACCAACGCGACCGCCTCGCGAAGATCATTCACAGAGCAGTCAAGGAAAACGGCGAACCCGAAGTAATCAGACGCATAGACAGCAAGTACCTTCCGGTTACACCCACGGAAAGGCATCCCGAGTACGGCGGTCAAGCCAACGAGAAGCTCGTCCGCGAGATCAGCGTCGAGGAGGTTCGAGCGGCCCTGCACGAACTAAACAGCAACTCGGCGGCCGTCCCGGATCACATCTCGAACAGAGCGCTCAAGAACCTCAGCGATGTGGCCATCGAAAACCTCACCGGTTATTATAACAAGTGCTGGAGGGCGGGGTCACTGCCCCAGCAGCGGAACACTGCCAAGACCTTCCTAATCCCCAAACTAGGCAAGCCGCCGAACACGGACAACCTCCGGCCCATCTCGCTCACGTCCTGCGTGAGCAAGGTGTTAGAGCACGTCCTCATGTGTAAGTGGAAGGATTACCTGGAGGAGTCGGGACTATACCCCACCACGATCATCGGGTTTCGGCGTTCCCTCGGCACCCAAGACGCGATGATTCTGTTGAAAAAAGATATCATTGACGATGACACCCTAACGAAAGACAACAATGCCATTCTGGGGCTGGACCTGCAGTGCGCCTTCGACAAGGTGAAGCCCTCTGCGATCCTTGCCCAGGTGTCCAGACTTAAAGTGGGCGCAAGAACGTACAATTATATCAAGGACTTTCTGACGGGGCGGACTACCAAGCTCTGCGCCGGCGATCTACGGCTCCAAGAGAAGAGGCTCGGCAGTGTCGGGACCCTCCAGGGCTCGGTCATCTCGCCGTTGTTATTCAACCTCGTTATGATCGGGGTGGCCAAGCGACTCTCTCGCGTCGAGGGCGTCCGGCACACCATCTACGCCGATGACATCACGCTGTGGGTTCCGGGAGGCAGCGATGGTCACATTGAAAGCACGCTGCAAGAAGCCGTCGATGCGATCGAAGACCAGCTGTACGGTTCCGGTTTGATCTGCTCACCGAGCAAGTCAGAACTGCTGGTGTTACCAGCGAAGTACGTCAGACGTAACAAGAGCGAACAGAGGGATTACGAGGCCATCAAAATCGTGACGAGGAACGGCCAAGGGATCCCGGAGGTCGACAAAATCCGGGTGTTCGCCATGATTATACACAAGCGACGGGGCATCGGCGAGACCATTTTCCGCCTTACAGCCAAGATTACCAACGCAATACGTCTCATCAGACGGGTGGCCAACCGCAAGGCCGGGATGAAGGAAGAAAGCTTGATTCGGCTTGTGCACTCCTTCGTAATCAGCCACTTCACCTACGTCGCAGCCTTCCACAACTGGATGCAGTGTGAAAAGAATAAGATCAACGCCCTGATACGCCGAGCTTACAAGGCGGCGCTCGGACTATTCGGGTGTACGAACACCAACAAGCTCCTGAGCCTGGGGGTACACAATACCCTCGAGGAAATTGCGGAAGCGCAACGGACCGCCCAGCTGGAGCGGCTCTCTATGACCGAAGCCGGCAGGCGCATACTTCAATACTTGGGCTTCACGCCCGGGGCGAAAAAGGCGAGTAGCGACGTTTCTGTCCCGGACGGGACAGAAACGTCGCTATTGCCGACCCCGGGTGCCAGACGGTGTTGTGCGATTCGCGAAGTGCAGTGCGGAATTATGCAAATGGCAAAGTGTGTGGTGAGGCTGTTCGCGTTCTGTGCTCGGCTGACCTACAACGAGAGAATCGGTATGTTAGAATCAAGTGGTTCCCAGCGCACGCGGGCAACGATGCGTCTGAGAAGCACGATAACCACAACGAGACGGCACACGCAATGGCGCGAGCGCTAACCAACCGCGCCGCTGCAACCGACCGTCCAACGTGGTGTAGTGCCAAAGACCGCATGACGACGTTCAACGAACTTACACAGTTCCACCGCATGGCTCAAAGGACTTTCCCACCCCTGCACCCGGGGCTGAGCCGAGCGGAGGCGGGGTTGTTCAGACAATTGCAAACTGGTTCGTTACCCACCCCAGTGTTAATGACGCATCTATACCCGAAATTATACGTGAGTGATGTGTGCCGCGTGTGCCAGCGGGAGAGGGCCACCCTGACGCACATCCTATGGGATTGCACCAAGTTCCCCGACGAAGTTTCAACAAGAACAACGATTCCGCCGCGGCTCGCGGCTGCGGCGGAATGCTACGACCAGGAAAGCCAAACCTGGGCCGTCCAGCAGGTATCGGCGGCTCTTGAAAGACAAACCTCGAGCGAAACCGACGAAGCGTTGCCCGTCAGGGCGACCGAGCGCAGGAGTAACACGCGCTGGAGTTGGGTAGAGACCACCCGCTGAGAAGACGTCAGGGCCCGCGTCACGGCGCCATCTAATCATGGTGTCGTTCTGCAAGCGACTAAATGAAGTTGTTTCGCTCTATCTTTCAGTGAAATTATGTTTTCTAGCGTTCTCTTTTAAAATACTGCGCTCATCTCTAATATGTGAACGCTCGCCGGCTTTCTCGGCGACACTGAAGCAGCCGAAGGCGGTACGACGACGACAGCAAGCTGGCGATGGGATAACGATTTCGAAATGATGAGGACTGTGTAACGACGACAGTGTGACGACGACGGAGGGAGGAGTACGGAATGACGACTATGCCTTGACGACGTGCTCTGTGTCGTAGATATGGTCGCAGCGTACGTGCTCATTCTTCAAGAGTCCACCTAGGGGACGCGTCATTCCGGCCGGCGTTGATCGGCTGGAGCTGTACCAGCAAGAAGGAGACTGACTGAGGGCGCCTGATTCCCTTTCGCTGGTACCCCAGCCCAGCCAATCAGCACTTCAATAGTAGCCGAAATGTGCAGACCACCAGGTGGACTGTTCTATAGTTTGACGGCACATAACTTGGAATCGGTGCCATTCTCAGAATCAGTTACAAGTCGGTATGCCTTGCAAGCTCACCGCTTACAATTCGTAAATTGCAATATAAGCCGTAAGTAACTGGTAATAAACTAATTTAGTGAATTTTGTTTATCAGTCGATTACACATTTTGATTTCCCCTGGAAGTATTGTCCACCTTTTTTGAGTAAACCGGTTCAAGGACTAGAATTGTACGTGCCACAAGTGGTTTCTTTAAAAAAAAAATCTGTGGAGTCTAAAAACAACACGCTGCATTAAAGAGCTGGTACGTAAAGAGCTGAGCTCGTTGTTTAAAGGGATTAACAAACAATTTTCGTGGTACCTGTTTCTTTCAAAGCAATGGAAAGCTTACCATTCAGAGTGTCTAATCATGAATTGGTAACGCGGAAGACGCCGTGGAACATTTTTTATCAGAATTTTTCGATCTGATGTGATGATGTAGTTCACTGGAAGCTCGCTGAAAAAACAGTGATAGGTGAGCGCGGTAGCGATTATAGGCCGGCACTAGTGGGAGGCAGACGACAAGTGCGGCCGTAATTGCGAGAAAGTATGATATTGTTTGCCAAGTCGATGTTCCTGCGATTCATGTTTTCTGAAGTGTTAAAGTATTTCTGCGATAACAATAACCTGTTTTCGTGGCTTCCTGTTCAACTGCTTTGGTATTTAACCAGGGAAAACGAGACCAATAGGATCGAAGGCGAAACGAAGCTTTTAGACGTGATACGCAGTTCAGCATGTTGCCGTAGCCATGCGTGCGCTTTTGATTTCTGAAGCATAGAATGAAGCGCAATCGTCTAATAATATTGTTACGGGGAGAAAATACATGTATTTAGAATATATACAGTTACAAGGGTGTAACCGCAATGACCAGGGTATCGCCATCAACCGATCCTCGATACACTTCAATCTCCTCATCTGCCAACGTCATTGTGTCCACAGCGGCACAAACTCGTACGTAACATTAACCCTCGGCGGCAGAAGCATCGTCTCGATGCCTTCCTAGCGCGGCGAATCAGCGTGCGAGTTATAAGGCTTGAGCCGCGAAACGTGCAGGATATCAGTTCTTGGTGGGATAGAAGACGTCGAAGTCCCTGGTGATATCTCATATGTGAGGCTCGTGACTTGGCGAAGAACTCGGTATGGCCCGACGTATCACGGCAGAAGTTTTTCGCAGAGGCCGACGCGACGGGAGGGTAACCAAAGCAGGACAAGTGACCCAGGGCTGAAATGAGTGTGCCGACGACGACTGTCATAACGATGCTTTTGGGTAGTTTGAGACGCCAGAAGACGATCACGGGCAATGCGACGTGCTGTGGCCGCGCGAACAATGGTCTCGTGAACGTAGAACGTGGTAGCGTTGGCATCGGAACGTAGTAGCGAGTCAAGAGGCAGGAGTGGGTCACGGCCATGTAGTAGATAGAATGAAAAATAACCAGTAATATTGTGACGCGATGAATTGTATGCAAACGTCACGAAAGGTAAGGAGCAGTCCCAATCCCGGTGATAATCGGACACGTACATGGAGAGCATGTCCTTGAGTGTACGGTTGAGACGCTCGGCAAGTCCGTCTGTGTTTGGGTGGCAAGCCGTCGTGAACTTGTGGGACGTGGAGCAAGAGCGAAGGAGGTCGTCGACAACCTTAGCAAGAAAACAGCGGCGTCTATGGGTCAGTAGCTGACGTCGGGCACCACGAAGGATGATCACTTCATGGAGGAGAAAATCATGCCAAATCAGTTGCGCAGCTCGTAGGGAGGGACCGCGTTATGGCATAACGCGTCGTACGAACGCTAACTTCAATACGAACTTCAGTGTAGGCATGCGGATCAAAATGACCCAACACGGGTGGATTGATAAGGCGACTGATAAGCGTGGAAAACGCTGCAGCCTGGTCGGGTCCCCAACGAAAAGTAGCGTCCTTCTTGAGGAGGTCTGTGAGAGGACGAGTGATTTCGGCAAAGTTCTGGATAAATCGCCGAAAATAGGAACACAGGCCTAGGAAACTTCGGACATCGGTAGAAGAACGCGGAAGAGGAAACTCACCAACGGCACGAACTTTTTCAGGATCAGGCTGGACGCCAGCAGCGTCAACCAAGTGACCAAGAACTCGTATTTGGCGGTGGACGAAATGGCATGTTGCAGAGTTTAGTTGTAGGCCAGCTCGTCGAAGAACAGCGAGTATAGCTGAGAGTCAGTGGAGGTGGCTCTCAAACGTCGGTGAAAAAACAATGACGTCATCAAGGTAGCAGAGGCACGTGGTCCATTTGAATCCGCGCAGAAGAGAGTCAATCATGCGCTCGAAGGTAGCAGGGGCATTACACAGTTGGAAAGGCATCACTTTAAATTGGTAGAGACCATCTGGGGTGACGAAGACGGTCTTTTCGCTATCTCGTTCATCCACTGCGATTTGCCAGTAGCCAGAGCGCAAATCAATCGACGAAAAATAACTCGCACCCTGTAAGCAGTCCAGCGCGTCATCAATACGCGGAAATGGATACAGGTCCTTTTTGGTAATCTTATAAAGATGACGATAATCGATACAAAATCTCCAGGTGTTGTCCTTCTTTTTAATCAGAACGACGTGTGACGGCCAGGGACTGCAGGAAGGCTCGATAATATCTTTGGAGAGCATTTAGTCCACCTGCCTTAGGATCACCCGGCGTTCAGCCGCAGACACACGGTAGGGCCGCCGGCGTGTAGCGTCACCAGTGTGGATTGGATGGGTGACGACACTGGTTCGACTTAGCGGGCGATTGCCAAAATCAAAGATATCTGCATAGGACATCAGAATGCGGCGAAGGGCGTCGGCGTAAGCAGGTTGTAGATCAGTAGCGATCATTGGCGTAAACTTGTCGTTGCGTAAAGTAGGAGGGACAGAAGCTGCAGCAGTGTCGAATCGTGGCTCGGGCGTAAGAGCAGCTACTCCACAGTCTTCCAAAGGGGACAGCGCAGCGAGAGATACACCTGCAGGAAGCACTTGCAGACACGAACCAAAGTTCAGGAGAGGAAGCCACGCTCGATTGTTGGCCAGAGTTACTATTGAGCTTGGTAGTGCTATTTGACGTGCCAGGAGGACGTCGCAAAGGGGGGATACCACGTACGTAAGGACCATTTCGTAGTAGTGGCGAAGGCGACAATATAGCAACTGCAATTTTAACCGATAATTATATTGCACTTAAACACTACCGACTTACGTAGTCTCATAGACTACATCCGAAGTACCATGATCTTACTTCCAGGCCTCGCCACTCACTGGCATTTGAGACTTGCTTTGGCGATTTCAAATTATAATTCTTACTTAAATCGCGAACAGCGTGCTGGAATCTATCACTATAAATAATGGTAATGTCATTTCCATCAACGTCCCATGCAGAACACATTCTCGCGAGTTGTCAGTCCCTTTAAGGCAAAAAAATTACAGCTCAGATGTCTTTTTTATTTCTTGTTGTTGCAAGGTGCACTTCGGTTAGAACCAGACACCGAGAAGGTAGTGATGCGAAAGGTCTGGGCTGAAGGCAGGTTGGTGCGATAATTATAGTTCGTAGCACAAAATAATGTCCGTGGTCCTTCCGATGGTAGCGACGCAAGGCCGTGAACGGTCTTGGGAAAGGTCCCAATATATATATATATATATATATATATATATATATATATATATATATATATATATATATATATATATATATATATATATATATATATATATATATATATATATATATAATTTCCGTTGCAATCTGTATTTTTTGGATGTTCGTCAGCAGTAGTTGCTTCTGCCTGTGATGGCCTTCTTGGCAAAACAAGACAAACTCGCAACCCTGGCTTAGACAGCCTGCAGTGCAGTAAGATTTCTCCAGCAAGTTCTTGCCCCTAAGGACAAGGTATATGCGCCTCAGAAAGCCAGCTAGAGTGCTTTTCACTATTTCAACGTTACACATAACTGACGTCCTTCAAGCCTCTCCGCATAGAAACTAGAATTGAGAAATTGATTTCAGGCGCTGTTCAATGCAGGTCGCTTGAGACCCCCGGGAGAGCCCAGTAAATCTGCAATTCCTAACCTTAGTCTGTTCGTCGGATAGAAATGACGTAGGGTGTGAGTTGTTTGCGTGTAAATGCCACCGGTGCACATTTGTCTGGTGATATTTTGAGGTCTGTGCTATACCAAGGTGCACCGTTGTTGGAGTATGAAGATCTCGAAGCCTTACACGGTGCTGTGTCTTTGGGCTCGTGTCTCAGCTTTAGTCAACTCACATACCTGGTCTGCGTATACGTCGATGAACTGATCGGCTGTGCTTGCAGACACGCGACCAAAGAGGTCAGCGAGTGTTAGATTGGAGATGGTGGGGCTTACGCCTAGATGAACGAGACAGCGTATATATATATATATATATATATATATATATATATATATAGTTGTATTCATATAGGAGGTTGTGGCCAAGTACTGCACCAGGGTAGCCAATCCTGCTCTGGTGAGGGAGTGCGTTACCGGTTCTGGTCACCGGGATCAGGCCGAATGCACTGCAGGCCTGTTGATGCAATTTTATCAACACGCGGATTTTTTTTTAATCCGGTGGAAAATTGCGCGGCACCGGCATGAGGCGGATGCTCCACCTCTACGCCACCGCTGCTGCTATATATATATATATATATATATATAATCATCATCATCAGCCTGGTTACGCCCACTGCAGGGCAAAAGCCTCTCCCATTCTTCTCCAACTGCCCCGGTCGTGTACTAATTGTGGCCATGTTGTCCCTGCAAACTTCTTAATCTCATCCACCCACCTAACTTTCTGCCGCCCTCTGCTACGCTTTCCTTCCCTTGGAATCCATTCCGTAACTCTTAATGACCATCGGTTATCCTCCCTCCTCATTACGTGTCCTGCCCATGCCCATTTCTTTTTCTTGATTTCAACTAAGATATCATTAACTCGCGTTTGTTCCCTCACCCAATCCGCTCTTTTCTTATTCCTTGACGTTACACCTATCATTTTTCTTTCCATAGCTCGTTGCGTCGTCCTCAATTTAAGTAGAACCCTTTTCGTAAGCCTCCAGGTTTCTGCCCCGTACGTGAGTATTGGTAAGACAGAGCTGCTATAAACTTTTCTCTTGAGGGATAATGGCAACCTGCTGCTCATGATCTCAGAATGCCTGCCAAACGCACCCCAGCCCATTCTTATTCTTCTGATTATTTCACTCTCATGATCCGGATCAGCAGTCACTACCTGTCCTAAGTAGATGTATTCCCTTACCACTTCCAGTGCCTCGCTACCTATCGTAAACTGCTGTTCCCTTCCGAGACCGTTAAACATTACTTTAGTTTTCTGTATATATATATATATATATATATATACTCTGTATGGTTCGGCCCTTCTTCGGTACACAAAAAGAACGATCATTTGGGGGATATTTGAAGTCTGCCGTGCGTAAAGAGATCGACAACATTGTCGATCGATGAACGGTCTCGTCGCTAATCAGCCGCGAAGACAAAATCGCTGTGGACGGGAACTCGCCACGCATGCTCGACCCTCCAAATGTAAAGAAGTCGCGTCCGGCTGCCTATAGTGGCACGGGAAACGATGTCCAACGCTTACTTTTGGTGTCAACCTGAGAATTACAAACAAGCTCCTCCAACAAAAATGCAAGCACCTGCCATTCAGCTCTGTAAAGACAGCCGAGCCTGTTGGAGTCCGCTCACAGGCTAATTCTCTGCGAATGTAAATGATAGGCTATAGATACTCGGAAAATAAAAGCCAAATGTTTCAAGCTAAAATGATACCTATGACTAAGCAGTGCTATCAAGATCACCCATAAAATTTGCCCTAGGCGTTCAGAATGCAGACACTCAGGTTTCATGCTGAAACCAGGGACATAAAGAATGATCCGTAGGGATATAGTTGACTTAAACACGCGAAAACAACTGACATCAGGGCAGTGAACAAAACTAACTGGCTGGCGCATGTTCGGAAATTTCGCAATCGCGTTCATGTTGGACAACGTAATTATTAGCTTGTCACCGACCATAGATGCCAATCTATCGATGCGAAACAACATCTTCGTTTGCAATTCGTTCGACGGTCACGGACTGACATTGTGGTGGCGATGGTACCGCTCCGACTTGTTATCCAAGTCCACGTACAGAGATGCGTGGGCGTGGTCACGACACCTCGCACTGCGGACTTGACCATTTCCTCTCCTTCAGGGGACACACCTTCTCGGTAAACAGCTTTATCATGACACAATTTAAAGTGTTTACGTTTTGTAGCCCGTTCGCGGCGCTTGTTCAGATTGTAACCAAAGTGTTAAGCTAAATATGTTCGTAAACGCATATGTTCTATAAACAAGTATAAACTAGCAATGGTGCAGATATTTGCACATGTCGTTATTTTAGCTGTTGCCGGTGTGTGCTTCACCGAATTATCACCGTTACGAAGCCGGCGCAAGACGCTAGCCACTGCACTTGAAAATTTTCGAACGCTGTTGCGAAATCCATCGCAAAGAAGGCGTGCCTCCCCAGATTGTGCACGAGAGCATGATTACTCTGGATATGTACGGATGGGGCGGGTATAAATATCGGATGCGCTTGACGCGTGGGATTATTTGATGACTTACTGACTGGCTGGCTTACTGAGTGATTGATTTCGTGATTAATTCATTCATTCGTTGAATGTTTTATACAGAAAGTGTACGTTTCGTTTCGGTTTTCTCTTTCCTCGGCAGTCGGATTTCAGCCAAACACTGGCCTCGTAACGCAACCGCGGGCTCCCTGTGCTGCGCGCGACGGCGGGAGCTCTGTTCTCACGGGAACGGCCACCCAAGTTCTGCGCGTTGCGCGAGCTGCCGAGGGAGGCCTTCCGCGCCGCAGTCGCCGTGGTGTGAACAGAAGCTTCAACGCAGCCCGCGCGATGTGCCCTCGCTTTTTATCGCCATTGTCCTTCTCGCAGTGTCCGGTTAATCGCTATCAGCGTGCGCCTGCAAAGCACAAGCAGCAATCGCTGCTTCAGGTTCTGGCCACTAGCGGTTCCGACCCAGGGTCACACTAGGGGTCTTCGCCGTAGCACACGCGCCGGTGCTTCTGAGTGGCGACTCGTAAATTCGGCGTGCTAGCTGGACGTGTGACTGGTTCCCACGTGGACAGGAAAGCCGGAGGGCGCATTTTCTTCCCTACGGGTGTACTGTTACCGAAGTATACACTGCCGAGCAGTTTACACTGCGTCGGTAGTGTGTTTGTGCTTTTCCCTATCTGGCGATGCTTATTCCGACTCAGTCTCTTCGGAGTGTAAACTGCAAGAGGGCTGTTCGCAGCCGTGTCATACCAGAAGCATGCACATGTACTGCGGCCAGGAAGGGCCACTCCTAGGTTGTCGGAGCCTACTTGTATTCCGCCTCCAGAGCCGCGCTAAACTACAAACTCCTGGTGCTGTGCAAGAGGAGGCCCCGCAATTGGAAACTTAAACTGATTTCTTGTTACGTATTGGATGAGTGAATGGGGATTAGTACCGACTGCGACAATCGATAACGTGCACAATAAAGTCATTATTAAGGAGTATAATAAACATAATGATTAAGAAACCAGTTAACTATAGACTTAACTACACAAGAAGTCACTGCTAGACATTGATAACATGTCGTCCCAGCCCGCCGTGTCGCGTCGTTGGTCAAGCTTCCCGTCGTTATATACCACATATAATTCAAGAGATGAAATGGAAAGCAGTTCGCTTAACTTAGAGGTTACTTTGGGTGTCGTAAAGCCAGGCGAGAGGCGGGGGGGGGGGGGGGGGGTGTATTGACCGTCTTCGTGGTCTCAAAAAAGTTGCAGTAACTTCAAACAACCAATATTAAGAGAAACATGCTTCTAGTAGTTGCGACCCCTCACACACTCCACGATAACATGGGACCTGCATTCCACTGCTGCGTCTTTCCATCTTATATTTCTCACGTCGTTAGGGACGCCACTGAATGTACGCGTGTTGGTATTCGTCGCGCCGTACATTTTTTCTTCTTTTTTTTAAGTTTGCTTCACTTTTACGAAAAAAAAAAAACGTATAAATTGAGCTCTGGGCGCTTGCAATCGCACTACAGGTGAAGGCAGAACCCCGGCCGAAACGTCGAAATTAGATGTTTGTTTTTAGCTTGTCTACGTGCGCCTGCACTTCTTTCAATTTATTACACACCGTATCTGAAGAACTAAATCCTTCATATACGTAAGCATGGTGACGGGATTTTTCAATGGGCCAAGCGTATTTAGAAAGATGAGAAGCACAACTTCGCGGTTACCTTTTGTTTATTTATCCAACAGTTTCGGTCGGTGGCCCGACCTTTTTCAAGGGCTACAGTAAATTCGCGCACCAATGCTTCTTTATATAGGCAGATAGAGAAAGAAAAAAACTAAAGAAACACGAAAGGAAAGAAACGAGACAAAAGAAGAAAAAGAAGAGAAAGAGAGAAAACAAGAGAGAAAAGACGAAGAAAGTGTGCGAGAGAGGCGGGGACTAAAGAGATTACCCGTTGGTAACAGGGTTAATCACCACGCATTAACGGAGTCACACCCCTCATCGGTGGCTGTGTTCGGGTCTTTGACACTTTCCCCAGGACGAGTGTCAAAGGGTCAGCAAGTGAGAGGCGTAAGAAAAGGAATTCGTTACGCGTGCTTCCACGTGGTTGACGAACACGCACGCCATTATGTGGTGTTCTGATCAAACAAAGGCGCTGCAACATTAGTAGAATGTGTAGAAACAATAGTAATAATAAATAAAATTCGTGAAAATAAGAAAGAAAGAAAAGTTCAGGAGCCATTTCACTCTGTTAAGGTGGATGATCAGCGAAGTTGTAGCACATCCCACAGGGTTATACAAGAGTACACGTATTTATTTTCATTATTTGGCAATGGTGGTGGATATAGCTTTGTGGTTATTATGATATACGCTGTTTGCTTCGGTTGGAACCTTAGATAGAATCTTGGCCAAAGTTAAATCTATACACGACCGTTGTTGAATAGTTGAGTGACTTGGATTGATGCGGCACTTCAAGCGAAACTCTTATGACGAATTGAATGAACCATTTCTTCTTGTCTGGTTCTGAAATGTCCACATTGATGTCTCCAACGATGATAACAGGGGTAGTGTCATCACGGCTAAGTGAGGACAAAGTTGGTTTGATTTTTAGGATGGCGTGGCTTCGAGCCCGAGAAAATATCATTTCTGTCTAAGCTTGTTCTCAGCATATAGCAGCATGAACGATACTTTCCGGGTAGTCCGTCGCCACCAGGGCCGTTTTGAGTTCCATGGCATGACTTTGGAAATCCGTCCCGTCAGGCCAGATGCGGCGGTACCGGTGGGCTTCTGAATACGGGATGGCTGTCTTGTAATGTCGTGAATGGCTACTTTTGAAATGAAGTTATTGGTCGGGGTATATATATATATATATATATATATATATATATATATATATATATATATATATATATATATATATATATATATATATATATAGTCCTATCATAAGAAGCCAACAAGCACTGGAACCAAGGACAACATAGGGGAAATTACTTGTGCTTCATAAATGAAATAAAGAAACGATAAATTAATGGAAATGAAAGTGGACGAAAAAACAACTTGTCACAGGCTGGTAACGATCCCACACCTTCGCATTACGCGTGCAATGCTCTACCAATTGACCTACCTTGGCGGCGGATGTGGAGAATCCTTTCTGGCGCAGGCGTCACGAGTACGTGATCTTTTTGGGTGAAGGCAACTGGTCAATGAACCCGCACATTCTACCTGACGGCATCAATGTTGCCGGATTCGAGACCCTCGTTATGTAAAGATCGAGAAGAATGGGTTAACCGAGAGGCCCGATTTTTATTAATTATATCATAAGAAGCTGACAAGCAATGACACCAAGGACAACATAGGGGAAATTACTTGTACTTACTAATTGAATTGAACGCACAAAAGTTGCGGCGAAGAAAAAAAAAGAAAGCATGTTCCTTGTTAACGTGTCAGCCCTGTCACCCCTCCCTACATTCCATTGATTATGGCTTTCATCTTTCCTCCCTTGTGGACACGACTGAATGTGCACCTTGACGTGTAGGTGGTTCAGAAACTGCCTACCTGATTTGCTTTCCTTCGTTTTTTTTTTTTTTTTTTTTGCTTAATATGTTCAGAGCTACAGAGCATTCGCGAGAAACTGGAGACGCAAATTTTTTCGTGTCGACGCGACGCGTAGGCGGCCACCGCCGGAGGATAGCCCTATTTATATACTATATACAGCTATATAGCTGTATATGGATAGCTATATACAGCTTCGCTGTAAACAGATACATCCCACGCGCTGTGGGAATCGATGGAAGCGAAGCTTTCTGTGCTGTTTGCGTTCATTCACGGCATATAAAAGTGGTGTTGACATGTTAAATGTTACCTTGTCTGCAGCACTTGTGTTTGTCTACGTAGTACACAGCGTGATGTGTCATTAATTCACTCGTTCTTTACTGAAGAGAGCTCAAATAAGCAATGCTTTCTGACGACGCATTTTCTTTCTCCCATGTCATGTTAGGTGAACTGCCACGCGCGAAGAGCGGTAAGATTAGATTGTTTTAGTTGAGCGTCCTTACGGTACGCTCCGCTCCGAGTGGCCCCGCTAAGCCAAAGCGGAGCGGCGGGCGATTTTCACGTTTTAGTTATACGTTTAGCGTATATAGCGGAGTGGACCTTTCGTAGTTGCAGCGCCCTCTGGCCAAATTCAGGGTAATGAAAGAAAATAAAAACACATATTGATCAGTTTTATACAGTAAAACGTATATATGTGTATATATAACTTATTTCTCCATGAAGTATCTAGACGTGCGCTTGTAATGCGTTACCGGTCCATTTTACCTGTAGTAGAATATAAAGCACCGTCTTGTGGATTGCAAGTTACCTATCTGCAAGATCATTCTATGTATTAACTGACGATGGCCCAACTACGCGACGCTATACCAGCAAGGGCGTTCCTCAAGGCGGTGCTCTCAGCCCGACGCTATTCAACCTCGCTCTTATTGGGCTTGCTGAACACTTGCCAACTACCACCAAAATTTCAGTATACGCAGACGACATCTGTCTCTGGACTTCGGCAGTCACACGTCCTCAGATACGTGCACGGCTTCAGAGAGCGGCTACTTTGACAGCGAGCTACTTGTGTGAACAAGGTCTCAGCATATCGCCAGAAAAATGCGCCCTAGTGGCGTTTACTCGCAAACCAATGACGCCTTATGTCATCTCAATCAATGGGCGGACCATTTCCTATGTCAGAACCTACAGATTTCTTGGCGTAATTATCGACCGAGACCTCTGTTGGAGCCCGCACGTGGCTTACATGAAACGACGCCTAACAGCAACCTCCCAGTTGTTTAAATACCTGACAGGAAAAACGTGGGGGATGTCAGTAGACGCAATGCTGAGACTCTACAGAGCTCTCTTTCTCGGTTTTTTAAGATACAGTCTACCTGTACTGAACAACACCTGCAAGACAAATATTCGTGTTCTGCAAGCAGCGCAAGCTCAAGCACTCAGAGTTTGTCTTGGTTTGCCGAGATGCACGTCAACTGAGGCAACTATTGCGATTGCTCGGGACCATACAATGCAGACTCACATCACGGTGGAAACCCTGAGAACGCATATCAGACATTTGGCACGGGCCCCCTATCACCACCTTGCAACACTACCTTCAGACAGGCACCAAGCATCATTCTCAAAAACTATCGTCAAGTACAACGACAAACTTCCCTCGGGCTTCACCGCTGCATCTAAACCATCGATACCCCCTTGGTGTCTTATCAGCCCCACAGTCCATCTCAGTGTACCAGGAATCGGGAAAAAGTCTGAGCTGTCGTCGCCTGTGCTGAAACAACTGTCTCTGCTTCTTCTGCACGAGAGGCACGCAGACAGTGCACATATTTATACTGACGGTTCCACAAACATGCAGTGTTCGTCCGGTGCTGTAGTCGTCCCAGAAAGAGGTATTACCATCAGCTTTAGGACTGACCACCCAACGACATCTACATCTGCGGAACTAGCTGCTCTTCGAGCTGCACTTTGTTTTGTCAATCGGGAACCACCTTGACAATGGTCAATTTTCAGCGACTCAAAGGCAGCCCTACAATCTGTACTATCAGCTCTGCGTCGCGGGCCATTCGAACTGCTCGTATTCGATATTAGATGCCTACTCCATACATCACATGAGAAAGGACATCACGTGACGTTTCAGTGGCTGCCAAGTCACTGCGGCGTCATCGGAAATGAAGACGCCGATAAAGCCGCTCGGACAGCTCTTGAAGACACACAGGAAGAGGCCATACCACTTTCACGGTCCGACGCAGCCAGCAGACTTCAAGTGCTTGCACGGGAGATCACGCTCTCTCTATGGTGCACACCAAGCAGCCAGACCAACCACAACAATCATCAACGCGACCTGCCCTCCTTGATGCATCTGTGTATGCCAACTGGACTCCGCCGAAGTGAGGCCACCCTGCTTTATCGCTTATGGCTAGGGGTGGCCTTCACGAAATCTTACTCGTTTCGCATTGGAATGGCCGACAACGCTCTCTGCAATGCCTGTCTTTGCAAGGAGACGCTGGAACACATTCTGTGCGACTGTCCTGAATATAATGTTCAGAGACAGTCCATGGCGTCCGTTCTAGCGCACCTTGACAATAGACCATTGTCAGTTGCAACCATTTTCACATATCGCCGACTGAAGACATCGCAGCTGAAGGCGACGAAGGGACTACTTCGGTTTATGAAGGATACGGGCTTGGACAAGCGGCTGTGACAGTGATGTCACGTACCGCACAAGAGTGACAGACTGTAACCAACGATGTGTGTGCCGTGTTATGTGCCCTCTATCTCTTCTCCCCATCTTTCATCCCCCCCCCATCCCGCTCCCATGTGTAGGGTAGCAAACCGGTTAGGCTAAACTGGTTAACCTCCCTGCCTTCCTTCTCCACTTTTTCCTTCCTTCCTTCCTTTCTTGGGGAACGCCACGTGATAGCCAGTGCGCTTGCTTTCTGCATCCAATCCAATCCTTTCTGACGCCAACGCTAGCCAAAGCGCTGCGCAGCACTACAGTGTAGCAGCACGCTCCGCTCAGGCAGCTTCTCAGCGGACCGTGTTCCTCGCCCCGCTAGCCCGCTTACGGCTAAGCGAACGGCGCGTGCGCATACGCGCTTCCGCTCCGCTTAGCTGCTTAGCGGAGCGTGAACAGGCTCAACTAAAACACTCTATTAATCCCCCGTTTCCCGACTGCGTCCGTACGAGATCCGGTTGTACCCATTCCCCGTCTTCTCTCTCTCCCTCTCTAACTTTCTCCCCACCTACACCCAGAACTGTGGTTGCTGTTGCGCGTGAGCACGGAGACGAGCGCGGCAGCTCCTGCAATGCTTTTGCGGGAGGTCACGCCTACACGTCGACCAGCGGGCATTGTGGCGTCCCCCACATCAGAGGGCATGGTGGCCTCGCTCTACCGAAACGTCGCTGACGTCGCCTATCTCGTCTCCCGCACCCCTGCCGTGAGCGCTCAACCACCCCTCGACGCGGCGTCTAAGGCAGCAGCAGCAGCAGTGGAAAAGTCGAAGGAAGGGGCAAGGAAAGCTTCCCTTTAAGAGAGAAGGGGATACAAAGGACGCAGTACCACGCAGCGCGGTAGGTGCAAGCGCTGGGCGGCGTGTAAGCTGTACTGTGTCGAGACCTTAAGGCGCGGCTTTCTTGACCCTGGACGGCCCATTCGTGGTGATCAATATTTGCAGGTTTGACAGATTGCCATCGTTTTCATTCAAGCCTGCCTTGAATGTGTTCAACTTAAATATAAAGTTTAATTCCCGTTTCCGTGATCCTGTAAACCCATCTTGCAATAAAATTACGTTAGATGTGCTAAAATCGTTGCTGTTTTTGTTTCCAGGTCGGGATTATGGGAAGTTTTGGTTCGGGAAGATTTGGTTTGCCCAATGATTGTTCAATCGAATGCAGAAAGGGGTCTCAGTTTGGTGAATATCCTTTTTATTGCATACGCCACGTTCGAAGGGACATACACATTAGCGGAGTCGCGGGTGAGGTTGCCGCGAATAGTATAGATAAATTTCGAGTTTCCCACGCACTGTGGGAATCGATGTAAGCGAAGCTTTCTACGTTGTTTGCTTTGATTGACTATAATTGGCGGTGCTGTTGACGGCGAATGTGTAATTTTTTTAGCATTTAGTCCAATACAAGAGTCGTGAGTTGATGTTGAACGTTGCCTTGCGTCCACAACTGCTGTTGGTCTGCGTAGTACACAGAAAACACAGGAATAATTGTTTGCTTGAGGCATTGTTGTGCGCCATTGATAATCTCTGAGAGGGTTGAACATTATCATTGCCTCACATGACACATCGCATCGTGGCAGAAGCGTTAAACTTTAATAGACTTGCCAAAGTCAAAACCACGATCGGGTTATGAGGCGCACTATAGTAGCGGACTCAGGGTCAGTTTTTACATCCTGGTGTTCTTTAACGTGCATTTAAATCTAAGTGCACTAGCGTTCTTGTATGTCACTCCCGCCGAAATGCGGCTGCCACCGTCGGAATTGAACCCGCCTCCTCGAGCAATGCCATAGTTGTCAAGCTACCGCGACCGGCACAGAAGTGTTGATCTGACGTGGGACCGCTTCCGTAGTGTCGCATAGACCTTACGGTGTTTTAATGCGCCTTTGCGTCTGCATGCCCAGCGTCAGTTGCTCGCTTGACAAATTTGCATGGTGTTTATTTTTCAGAAATAGCAGAATAGTATCATGCCGTACCTTCAGTTTGTCCGCAATCGCCGTTTTCTTGCCTTCTCACGTCATCTTTTCACTCTCCCGCTCTCTCCCCCTGTATGGGAAAGGTGAGAGGGGCAAGGCTGTTATTCACTCGTTTCGCGACTGCGTCGGTTCTACCAACGCCACCTAGAGGAAGTTCTTTTCTACCCATTTTCTCCCCCCTCCTCTCTACAGTTCGATCTACATCTGTGGGGCCTACTACGTCTACGTCTAGTGGAGCCTACTAAACGGCACACACCTGAAGGAAATGTTCCTGCCCCCGGGACCCCTCGTAAGAGCCCCTGAGGATGGTTTCGCGGTCATGCAAAGGCGCTAGCGACGTCGCGGGAAGCACCTGTCATTCCAAAAGACTGTATCCTTCCTACTTGTACAGCTGCCTCCTGCCTGGAGAACAACCATCCCCTGGACTCTACACGCTGTGCCATCCATGCACGTCGTGAGCTGCTGCAAGCCTAGGTCAACGTGGCTGACCTGACGGGAGGGCCCATGGAGTGATGTGCCGTGAGCATCAGGCTCCAAGGGGCGCATGGATTCAACAGTGGCTTCCATCTACGTGCATCCCTGCCAACAATGGGACCCGTCATTCCTCCTGCAGCTGTTCACACTTCTCGGCCGCGACTTCCTTCTTTGCGGCGACATGAACGCGCACCATATGGCCTGGGGAAGCTGCAGATGCTGCAAACGAGGAAAGGACTGGGTGGAGGTGCTCTGCAGATTGGACCTATAGGTGCTGAACACCGGGTCATTCATCTATGTCTGAAAGGCAGCGCACACGACATGTACGGCAGTCAATGTCAGCCTGTAGACAGAGGGAACCAACTACAGCTGGACTACGCAGTGAGACTCCTGGGGCTCAGGTCACCTGCCAATCTCCATCACCCCGGCAGGAGGAAAGTGAACCAGAAGCAGGAAATTCAGCACAGTTGACTGGGGAGCCTTCAGGAAACAACTCGCCTGCATACCAGAGGAGAAGGACTTCATCCTATGTGTGGCAGAGGCAGCTCAAGCGGCAACCGCCCACTCGCTCATGCCCGAAGACCAACCGGCGACTGACCTTCGACAACTGAACCTCTATGCTGCCAGACGCCGAGCTGAAAGGCGAGCGTTGAAAACACGGCTGTCAGAACATCGCACCGAATACAACCGCACCGATGCTGCCTGTCGGCGACATGCCAACCGCCGACAATGACAGAGCTGGCAGGGGATCTGAAACTCGTTCAGCCAAGCCAATGGTGGTCCATGAACGTGGAGGCTCCTGTGGTCCCTGCTATCTGGCCCAGGGGTACGTCAACCAGTACTCTCAGTGGCCATATGCCTAGGCATCAGCGAAGCATCCCTGGCAGAGCGCCTGGCAGACCGATTCATAGCCCTCCGAGCCACCCAACCAGCCGTTGCATTGGATCCCCCATCCCGAAGGCAGCCTGGTGGCTTCCATCCAGCCTGGGCATCCAGCCAGATTGGTGCCCTCTGGCACGACTCACTCCGGGAGCACAAGTTGGCATCAGCATTGGCGAAATCCAAGGGCCGCAGTACACCAGGAGCTGATGGCATCACATTCCAGATGCTACGGAACCTGGACGAGCGGGCCCGGCGCCAGCTCCTGGAGGCCCTGAATGCCGTCTGGCAGACCGGCTCGCTACAGGAGACTTGACTGACTGCGGTGGCGTTACCCATCAGAAAGCCTGGGCGAACAGCCACGGCCATCACCTCCTACAGGTCAGTATCACTGACCTCAGCACCCTGCAAGCTGATGGATACCATTGATCTAGCGCCGATGATACACCGCCGACTCGATCGCAGACATGATCTCCCCTCTGGAGGCAACGGGGAAGTGGCCCTCCTCATCCTGCTGGATGTCCAGAGCACGTTCGATGGACTGCCACACGAGGTCATCGAGAATGCACTGGATGAACTCGGAATCGTTGGCTGCCTTCGGCAGTTCATCAGCTCATTGTTAACGGGACGGACACTTCGGGTGAGAGTCGACGGGACCCTGAGTACCCCCCGCAAGATGGCAATTGGCGTCTCCCAGGGCTCCGTCCTGAGTCCATTCCTATTCAACGTGGCACTGGCTGGACTTCTTGCAGCCATCCCAGCAGAGCCAAGGTTCTCGACGCAGTGCCCGGTGGGTGCAGATGACTTGGCCCTAGACGCACGGACCCAGACGGTACCTGCACGCCATCCGGTCATCACTGCAGCGATCCCGGAATGCAGAAGCTGCATACTTACGGACCATCGGGCTTCTTGTCTCCCCCACAAAGACTGCTTATCCTGCTCATCAATCCGGCAGCTGTTGCTAGCGTCACTGTCTCAAGACTGGTGCTGGAAGGCATACCTATCCCATGTGCGAAGGAGGTCACATATATGGGGCTCGAGGTGAACCACCGTCTTACACTGCCAATGCAGCCACCATCAAGGCACGCAGGGTGAGAACAGACGTCAGCTGGCTACTCCAGCTAGGAAAAGGCTGCGCATCCAGATGGGCCATACGTCTGTACCATGCTGCCGCTACCTCTGTGTTCCTGTATGCACTGCTTCTGACGAACCCAATGCCGACCCGCAAGAAAAAAACTTGCACCGGAACATAGGACAGCCATACGAACATTTCTAGGACTTCCACGCCATTCACATGTGGCTGCTACACTGGCAGAGCCCCAAGCCTCGCCTCTCTTGTTGCTTATGCTGCGGCAGGGGCTGCTCGACATAGCGCGCCTGCACCGCACTCCGGATAGGGATGCCCTGGTGCCCAGACTGCGGAGCCGTCCCTCCTTCCGGATGGGTAGCATCTGCGCACTATACGACGTGCTAGTAGGCCAGCCCTCCACAACAGTGATACCGCCCCCAACCCACCAGCAGCCACTGGAGGTCCATCTCCAGTTGTGGGGGAAAAGAAGATAACCCCATCATGCGAGCTGTAGCAGGCAGCACTGTCCAATCAGCATGAATAAAGTGGGCATCTCCACATCTTCACGGATGGGTCTGTACACCTTGCCGATGGCTCGACGGCAGCAGCCTGCACAGTACTGGCAGCTGGAACGACCCTACAGTGCCGCCTACCGTTTGCTGCGAGCTCCACAGCGGCAGATCTGGCGGGCCTCCACATTGCAACTGAATTCCTTGTCGAGCACTCACAACAGGTCGCCGTGGCCATCTTAGATTCCCGCCCAGCTCTCCAGGAACTACTAGAACCCGATCGTACAAAAGTCACCATCGCCCTGCTCCTGGCTAAGCTCTCTGCAATCCGGAGGAGTGACATCCCCCTCTCACTTCACTGGCTGCCCTCACACGTTGGGATAGCCGGAAATGAAGAGGCAGCAGCAGCAAAAGCAGCCCACCATGCTCTGGTTGCACTAACCACTGCTGTAGCCGCATCCGACTACACACAATACCGGCTACTCCAACTGATGACCGCCGCCCACCCGGACGCGTGAGTGGCTAGCGGCAAGCCACCGCAGCCACTCACCGAGGAGGGACTTACGAGACGAGAGCAGGTACTCCTCCTACGCCTCAGCACAGGCAGGGCATGACCTGACGCCTAGAAATTCAGTGTATGGAGCATCGCATCACTTGCCTGTAGGGGGTACAGCTCCCCTGAAACCCTGGAACACATCCTGTGCCTCTGTCCAGGACTAGCTTCGCAACGACAGGCGACGACAGCCGCATACAACCGCCTCGGCTTTCCAGCCAACACCGAAGATTTTCTCTTGCCGCATCACTGCAAGCCTTTCTCGAGTTCGCTGCTCCGGCTGGACTTGCCTCCTTGTAGCCGATCCCCCGGCCCCCTACTCCTTGCGGTGTCCTGCCATGACATGTTGCTGCCAGCTGATCCTTCCCACAACCTTCTTCCTTCCTGTCATCTCATATCTCCCTCTCTCCCCCTCCCGCTCCCTCACGGATAGCAGAAAATAGAATCTTTTCTCCTTCCTAAGGATCATTCTATATATATATATATATATATATATACGTATATATATATATATATATATATATATATATATATATATATATATATATATATATATATATATATATATATGATAGAAAAGTAAGCGCTGCAGTTTCTGCAATGCTTTTCAGGGGGTTTATGGATAATTACAGCTGTCAGGAGCCTAACGTAGCCACACACAGGGAGCTTCAGAGGGCATTGTGCACATGCCACGTGATGTAAAGGTCGAAACTAGTTTCTCGCGTCGTATCGACGCGGCGTGCAAGGCAACAGCAGCAGCACTAGCAGCAGCGCGAAAGTCGAAGGAAGAGGCAAAGAAAGCGTGGCTTTAAAATTTCCATCGAACACGCGTGAACTGAATGAAGACCTCGTTCGCTAGAGCCCTGCTTTGGCACAATGCCCGAACCACGAACGTAGAGAGAGCTCATTCCGGAGTACTTATCCACGGTCGAGTGGTGGAGTTCGGCTATGGACAAACGGGGCGAAGTGCGTCATTCTCCGTAGCACTGTAGTGTTTCGAGAGGCGAAAGTACCCACATGTCTCTCTCGCAATTCACACATGCAGACGGTGCTCGGGCAAATACTAGAAAGAACGTCTCCGTGCTTAATGGCTGCTCGGGCTCTCCGTGACGTTTTGCCTGCTCAGCGAATATCGTCCACGTCACTGAGCATCGGAGACCGTATACGTAGACGGCCAAGGCGATGGCTGCGAGCCCAAGTAATGGAACGCGTCTCGAAACATCTTGAAAACATTGGCAAGGCACCTCCGCAACGTGACGTCAAGGAAATATGTAGTCGGTGCGTGGCCTCCGAGATTGCGGCGGTACTCGGAGGCAAAGGTCGGTGAAAGCTCAACATGCAGACTTCCGCACTCTTTCCGCGTCACAGCTTTCCTTGGCGGCCAGCCTTCGCGAGATCAAAAAATCAAGAAGCGCGTGTTGCGTGCCCCGAGTTAATATGCACATTTTGAGCTACTGCAAGCGATATAATTTAGCGCAGTACACTGAAATGGCTCTTTGACGCGCGAATCCTAGCTTTGGCTGTGGTGCATCGTTCTATACGCGCGGGTTCCTGTGACATTCCTTGTGTGAGAGGCGTGGCATTCCCCGAGTGCTACGCTAAGGAATTTTGCCCACTTGGTGCGCGCTCGCGACATCGTTAAACATCGGTTGTCCCGACAGCGACGCCATCTTTTTTTTTTTTTTTTTTTGTGAGCTCGGATCTTTCCGTGCGTTCACTTTTTCTTCTTGATGATGGCAAATTTTCGTGAGGGGCTTTCACGAGACTAAGCATTATATTTGTTGCTTAAAATTTCAGAGAATTTTAAAAAGCTCATTTGTTGCAGATAGCACAATTATACTCATTCAGCTAAATTACTTAATGACGTGCATATTACTCGAACAAGAATTTGAAATGCATTATTGACGGATTAGCAATTTAGGCCCGAAACGATTTTTAAAACGATTTACATTAAGACGCGTATTGCAATTTTCGATCTGTAGCCGGTGCGTTCGCAAAGCAGAATGAATGACAGGGCTGGCACCGGTTTGATGTGCAAAGTGTTCAACTAAACGGAATGTCGTCGATTAAGAGTTGTTTCCCCACGCATTCGCTGGCTTCACTGTCGGTTTGCTTCGTACTCTTGTGCCGTGTTTACTCGAAAATAGGTCGAACACGAATAGTGTCAGCCCTTACAATTGAACTCGCTCAGAAATAAAAATATATAGTTCAAACGAAGGTCAGCACATATCTTTTCAAAAGAATGAAATACTTTGAACACCTTTACTTGCCTAGGCTGCTAATCCTCGGTAGTCGATGCCGCGGGCTGCGTCCTCGTGGGAACTGGGGGGGGGGGGGGGGGACGAAATAATAATTCTCGAAATAACTCGAAATAATAATTTCCAAAGTGCCTTAGCACTGGGAATTTCTTACAAGTGGATATGTCTTGTGAGCTCACCCACTATAATATTCGTAGATACAAATATGTGCCGTAACGTACGGAATTGAAAATTAATTAGTGTAGTTATCTTACCTATTCGATTGAGCATTTTGATTTCTCGTAGAAATAATGGATACCTCATCGTGTAATTTAGTTTAAGGGTTAGAATTTTACTATTTGCCATAGGCAATCTTAAAAATGTGGCGCAGCTAAGAAGAAAATGGTATATTCGGCGCTATAGTATCTGAGGAGAGTGGCTTCTGATATAGCCCGTGGTGACAATGTGGCTGTTCGCGTCGTTGCTTCGGCGCGAGGCTGGGGCACAAACTCGTCGAAGCGCTCAGCCGTCGTCATTCACCACGTCGAAGGCAATGAAAGCTAGCATGGTCGATGATTGGGCTTATTGGAGATTCAGCGTTGGGAGCGAACAGCTCGACAGGCGGGCAAAAGAACGTCAAGCACGCGCGAGTTCTTTATTCTACCAGAATAAAGAGACTGCCTGAGAAAAAACCACGTGCACCCTTCGTCTTGTGGCAATGAACAGCGTTGCAAATGGGTGAAGCAAGTAGCTGAAAGTTCCAGTTGTCCGATTACGACATTTTGCATCGGCGTGACGGCATGTAGCTGTCGTTATTGACAACAGCTGTGGCCGTCTGTCACCGCGCATATCGCGCCCTCGCAGCTGGTGCGGTCTTTGACGTTCACGTCGCGTGGGATGAGCACCAGGTGACAGATGTTGCGGAGAGATAAGCAGCGCGCATGTATCGGCCGCTCGACTGGAACGCGCCACGGTTCCGACGAGGAGAGCCGAGCAAACTCTCCTATCTGTGGAAGCTTAGCGGGACGTCCCGCTAGGAACACAAGGCGCAGACGATATCTCGTGATGCATGTGCCCTATTTGTCTAATTCGTGAAAACTGCGACGTCGGATACCGTTAGTGCTATAGAAATGTGTACTGTCGCGGTCGATAAGATAAGACGAAGCGGATAAAAATACCACCACCAGGTTTTAAACAAGATGGAGATTCACAGGAGGATGGGAATCTTTATCAGCAGTGGACGAACACGCGATCGTTTCGCCTATATGGACTTGTCTTCGTCAGTGCTAAGCCCAGTCGAAACGTTTCCTCCATCCTCTTCCACTATCGATCACCTTTTATATAGATTTAGTTTTTCACATTGTAATGAAGAAAGGAGGAGAATGGCATACCGATCATCATCGAGAACAGAGGGCACGAGACCGGCGTTCGAACACCACCATCTTGCTCTCCGCGCTCACTGTTCCGAGCTACCGCCCGTTTGTTGGACTCGCTCAATAAACTTCCTTACATTTGGTGGAGTTGAGAAGGCAGCGGGCTCTCACCCGACGTTCATCTCAGACGTACAATCAACCGCTCGCTGCACTGGACATCATGCCTGACCAGTCATACCTTATCGCACAAATGAAAGAATTTGTGCGTGAGGAGGTGGCCCGTCAGTTGTCTCTCCTGCCGTTTGCTCAGCGTCAGGAGCTCCCACAACAGCAGCAACTGCAGCGACCAATCCCGTTGGCTCCCGTGCTTCGACACGTCATTCAAGAGCAGATTTCCGAGGCCATGCCGGTGCCCATTCAGCAGCAACCTGTCGCCGCGCCTCTTAGTTACGCTGAGGTAGTAAAGCGGCAGCAGCTTCAACAGCCCTCACCACCCCATGGTGTGTCGTATGCTGCAGCCCCGATTCAGCCGTCCATGACATGGTCTGCTCCCATCCCTGCAAATCCCTGGCGAACGCGCGACAACCGGCCGATCTGTTTTGCGTGCGGTGGCCCTGGTCATATCGCCCGATTCTGCCGCCGTCGCGCGCCAGGATATTCAGACGCCCGTTCACCGAACTACATAGATCGTCCCCGCTCTCGTTATGAAGATCCGGGTCCCCAACCAAGCACGTCTTCACGTGACTATCCGCAACCCACGTCTCGTCGCTCACCTTCACCCCGTCGCCGCTCCTTGTCGCCCATGCGTCGTCGACCAGCCCCTGAAAATGAGGGAAACTAGCCTCCGCAGTTCGTGAGGCAAGAACTGCGCTGTCGAAATGCTCAAGTCCTCGAACTTTGCCGTCGAATATTGTCGAAGTTTTCGTAGAAGGCATCCGTGCATATGCTCTTGTCGATACCGGTGCTGCCGTTTCTGTTATAGACGCCACACTTTGCCGCGAGCTTCGGAAGGTGACCACGCCTCTTGAGATGATGCCCTTACGTACAGCGAATGGAGACCCTGTTCGGCCTATAGCTGCCTGCACTGCTCGACTTATTATAGCTAAAGAACACTACATTGTCGAGCTTATCGTCCTTTCCTCTTGCTCGCACGACATTATACTTGGCTGGGACTTTCTATCGTATAATCACGCCGTTATTGATTGTGCCAGATCTGAACTTGAGCTCTTCCCCTTGTGTGACGAGTCCTACTACCCCGCTCATCAAGCCGCACACAAAATAGTCGTCACAGAAGACACAGAAATTCCGCCGACAGCAGCTGTTTTGCTCCCCGTATTCTGCAACAGCATATGTGATGAAGCTGCATTCTTTGAACCATCACGCCTTCTTCTAAATCGGAAGCCACTTCTTTTGCCTTATTCGACCCTCTCTATTTCGAATGGAACAAGCGCTCTCTGCCTCACAAATCCTCTTCCATATCCCATCAGACTGCTTAAAGGTGAATCCCTTGGATGCGTGCAACCCATTGATATCGGCCAAATTTTTTCCGTGCAGCAAGATTCAGCTCGACGCGACCTCGACGTCATCAGTGCTCTTACCCCTTCTGATGTTCCAGCTGCTGACCTATTCGATTCGTCGATCGCAGACGGACTGTCCCCATTTGAATGCTCTGCTCTTCTCCAGCTGCTCTACCAGTTCCGCGACTCCTTCGACGTTGCCCAACGTGCCCTTGGCCGAACTTCTACCATTGTTCACAACATCGACACCGGCTCCAACTCGCCAGTGCGACAACGCCCTTACCGCGTCTCCACCGCGGAACGTCAAGTTATTACCGACCAGGTTGACGATATGCTTAAACGCGACGTTATTCGCCCTTCACAAAGCCCGTGGGCATCCCCTGTGGTTCTCGTTAAAAAAAAGGATGGATCGATTCGCTTCTGCGTGGATTACCGGCGCCTAAACAAGGTCACTCGAAAAGACGTGTACCCTTTACCCAGAATTGACGATGCCCTTGATTGCCTACAAGGTGCCGAGTTTTTTTCGTCGTTAGATTTGCGTTCAGGGTATTGGCAGGTACCTTTAGCAGAGGCCGACCGTTCAAAGACAGCCTTCGTCACGCCTGACGGTCTATATGAATTCAATGTCATGCCCTTCGGCCTCTGCAATGCGCCTGCCACCTTCGAACGCATGATGGACTCGGTTCTGCGGGGTTTGAAGAGGCACATGTGTCTCTGCTATCTCGACGACATTGTTGTCTTTGCGCCAGATTTCGCAACCCATCTCGAACGCCTCAACCATGTCCTGACGTGTCTGAAAACCGCTCAGCTGCAACTAAATCTCAAGAAGTGCCGTTTTGCTGCGCGAAAACTTACAATTCTTGGTCACGTTGTATCAAAGGATGGTGTGCTTCCGGACCCAGCTAAATTACGTGCCGTGACTGACTTCCCCAAACCGACGACTCTAAAGCAGTTACGAAGCTTCATAGGGTTATGTTCCTACTTTCGTCGGTTTGTGCGCAACTTCGCCTCTATAATTGCGCCTTTGACCCAACTACTAAGCAGCGCCTCCAATATCTCGTCATGGTCTTCTGAGTGTGACCAAGCCTTCTCCACCCTTCGCCGTCTCCTGACGTCACCACCTATACTGCGCCACTACGATCCTACGGCCGCAACTGAGGTGCACACAGACGCCAGCGGTGTCGGCCTCGGTGCTGTTCTCGCGCAACGAAAGCCTGGGTTCGCAGAGTATGTCGTCGCATACGCCAGCAGAACGCTCACCAAGGCTGAATCAAACTATAGCGTCACCGAGAAAGAATGCTTGGCAATAGTCTGGGCGCTTGTCAAGTTCCGCCCTTACTTATATGGCCGCACGTTTGATGTAGTTACGGACCATCATGCATTATGTTGGTTGTCTTCGTTGAAGGATCCGTCAGGTCGCCTTGCCCGCTGGGCTCTTCGACTTCAAGAGTTTGACATCCGCGTTATATATCGTTCCGGACGCAAGCATGCCGATGCTGATGCACTGTCGCGGTCACCACTATCCACCGAAACTGCGTCCATATCCACTATAGCCCTTCCATTGTCAGCTCTTGACGTCGCCACCGTCTCCTCTGCACAGCGCCACGATCCCTGGATCGCTTCGCTTCTTGACGTTTTATCCGGGGCACCCACTCTTTCGACCACTCGAACTCTGCGACGCCAAGCTTCGCACTTCAGCATCCGTGATGGCCTCTTGTACCGGCGCAACTACTCGCCAGATGGTAGGAAGTGGCTCCTAGTTATCCCTCGAACGCTTCGCTCTACAATCTGCGCTTCCTTTCACTCCGACCCGCAGTGTGCTCACGGTGGTGTCTTCAAGACCTATGAACGCTTACGGAAAAGGTACTACTGGCGCGGAATGTTTCGCTTTGTCCGCAAGTTCATTCGCGGCTGCCACGAGTGTCAGCGACGAAAAAAACCACCGCATCCTGCCGCAGGTTCATTGCAGCCCCTTCCATGCCCAGAACGCCCATTCGACCGCGTTGGAATTGACCTTTATGGACCTTTACCTTTGACCACGGCCGGAAACCGATGGGCTATCATTGCTGTCGACCACCTTACACGATACGCCGAAACCGCTGCTCTTCCCACGGCGACAGCACAGGACGTCGCCTCTTTCATCCTCAGGCGTTTTGTGCTTCGGCATGGTCCTCCTCGCGAACTCCTCAGTGACCGTGGCCGCGTATTTCTCTCCGATGCAATTCAAGCACTTCTCCACCAGTGCAAAATTGTACATCGGACGTGTACTGCCTACCACCCTCAGACGAACGGTCTCACTGAGCGGTTTAATCGGACTCTGGGCGACATGCTTGCGACACATGTTGCATCTGATCAATCAAACTGGGACCTGGTTCTCCCATTTGCGACATACGCGTATAACACCGCTACGCAAGTCACAACCAGGTTTTCCCCCCTTCTTCCTTTTGTACGGTCGCCAGCCGACGCACACTATCGACACGTTGCTGCCATACGCACCAGATACCTCAGAGTGCACGCCCGTGTCAGCAGCGGCCCGTTACGCTGAAGATTGCCGACAACTAGCCAAGCGCTTTACTACAGCCGACCAACAACGCCAGAAAAACGCCCGCGATGATGATCACTCTCCGGCCGCAACATTCGCTCCTGGAGCACTTGTGTGGCTGCTTGTACCACCCTGCGCCCCTGGCTTGTCGTCCAAACTGCTCCCAAATTATCATGGTCCCTACCGCATCGTCGAGCGTACTTCCCCCGTAAACTATGTCATTGAGCCTCTTACGCTGCAAGGCGACCGTCGTCGACGTGGACGTGATGTTGTTCACGTAGACCGCCTCAAGCCGTACTTCGACCCTCTTGTACCCACCTGTTAGATCGCCAGGATGGCTCCACCTTTCTCGACGGGGGCAATTGTAATGAAGAAAGGAGGAGAATGGCATACCGATCATCATCGAGAACAGAGGGCACGAGACCGGCGTTCGAACACCACCATCTTGCTCTCCGCGCTCACTGTTCCGAGCTACCGCCCGTTTGTTGGACTCGCTCAATAAACTTCCTTACAACATGTTCTTTTTTCGCTAGGCTTTGAAGTGCTGCAGTAACGAGCAGTTCAAGGTCAGTACCGCTGCTAACACTTGTGCGAGAAGCGGATTGGCAACTTCTTTGAGTACAGGTATACCTGTCCTCAAGGAAGCCCGGAGAGGCAGGTGAACCTATCCGCGAAGCTCTGGTTCTCGAGGAAAGATTAAATGTTTTCATGCTTCCACACAATATATTTCACTCGACCTGCGGTTTGCTTGATGGTGATGGTGGACGCGGATTGACTTCGACGTCGTATGCGTTTCTCTGACGCACATTTGAGTTCACGAACGTTCCTGTGTTCTGCCTCCATCGAAATTCGGCTGCTGCAACCTGGGACGGCTTGCACGAACATTTACTAACGAAAATAATAACGAATTTAAGAACGCGTTCTTATACGGCCTAGGCGTTGTCTATGGAACATTTATGAACGCGTTCTTAAATGCGTTGCTATATTCGTTAGTAAATGTTCGTGCAACCCGTCAGAGAAATCGAATCCGATATGTGCAGCTCGGGAGTGAATGTCATAGCCACCCAAGCCACTGCGGATAATTAAGGGACTGAATTACTGCACTAAAATGTACGTGCACAGAGTTTCGGCTAGGACCTCGAAAAGAAGACTGCTCCTTGCCGCAAAATTCAGATTCACATGTTTATAGTTATGATTTTTCCACTTTGTAACGTTGCAAAACTAACTTCAAAGGAACTGTTTCTTGACCTATAGTTGATATTTTCTGAACGACATGTTTGCCCCAAATAAGACACACATAGCCGCCTGTGCTGTCGTCCATGTGTCTTCCTTTTTGTGTGTGTCTAGCTCTTTTGCACAAATGTTTTAAAGCGAAAGCCTTAAGGCCGCCCCACATTCAGCCTTCTTACCGGCGTTTCCTCGCGTTGCGTCTCTGGGCATCGTCGCGTGAACGTCGCCCGAGAGAGCCGCACGAGCGGCACGCGGACGGACTGAGTGCGCCACCCTCAGCGTCGACCACGCCGGGTGACGAAGCGCCGGAAAACGCCGGGAAAACGCTGAATGCGGGGCGGCCTTTAAATCTCTACGTTTCAAGGTCGTGTTGTGAAGTACAGAAAATATCACGTCGCCCAAGGAAGGCCAGAAGCGAGCCACAGCATGTCCATCCGTGTATAAAAGATGATTAATGATTAGCAAAGTTAATTAATGATTGCTCAACGATTAGATTAAGCTGGTTTAGGATGGATGAAGGCAGATTAAGGTCGTTTAAAGAGGATTATATAAGGTAGACTTAGGAGGATTAGGGTGGGTTAGGTGGATTAAGGTCGAATAAGGTGGATTAACGTGAATTAAGGTCGATTAAGGTGTATAAAGAAGGATTAAGATGAATTAAGGTCGGCTAACGTGGATTAGGGTGGAATTAGATGATTAAGGTGGATTAAGGCGAATTACAGTAGGCTTTGCAAGACTTTCGCCTTCGCGTCTCTTAGGCGATATACAGCTAAGGACACCTGGAGATTTTTTGCTAATACGCTGTAAGCCTCGGTAATTGTTGTAAGCAGGCCACGTTTGCCAGCTTTACTCGCGGACAACTTTCTGTGGCAATCAAGTTAAAGCTACGAGGCAAATGCGCGCAGGTAAGAGCGCTTTTGAATATAGCCCCACATTTTAATCCGCGTTCGCTTACGCTGGGGAAGAGAAAACAGGAAACTCCTTGTTTACAACAGCTACATCAGACAAAACACACCACTGAATTTTCAAGTTGACCTATTTTGTGGCTTTTCCCTTCCGCGTCTGGGCAAACACGAAACGGTCGCACATTGAAGCCGCGTCCATTGACCATCGATTCCAAGAGACCAAAAGCGCTGCCGGACTACTTGGCGCGGTAAAGCATGTGCAGAAGCTCCGCCCCCGTATCTTTCGCTTCATTGCCACGGAAAGTTGCCCACCAATACAGACGCACGTCCTCGCTAGATATGTACGAATACTTCCTTCTTGAATCTTTGTTTGTCACGTTGTCCTCACAAAATATTAGCTGGGGAAACCTGCTTACTGACGTAGCACCGATGCGCGGTGCATGCTCTTTCACTGCTTTTTTGGGGTCATATCTGAGGTTCTTATCATTTTCGCGTTAATATATTTGATGTCCATAGAGAGCTTATTACAGTCAACAATATGAGAAAAAGGTTGACTAGAGGACGATTCTTTGCTTGCTTACTTGGTTGATTGATTGATTGATTGATTGATTGATTGATTGATTGATTGATTGATTGATTGATTGATTGATTGATTGATTGATGGCATGGAGTTCTTTGACTTTCTCTCATTTAACCTCGTGTTGCAAGCGTGCCTGATAAGTAATTTGGGCAATCCACTCACAGTGGGCTGTTTGCCTTATACAGTGTGTCACATTACCCAGAGTGCCTCACTTTATTTTCAATACGTATAACACTTTTGTGCAATTTTACTTATAGACAATCACAGATGTGATAGCAAACAGAGCTAGCCGATATTCTAGTTGTTATTAAAAGAAAAAAAAAAAAACGGAGCTGGGCAGGCCATGTAATGCGTAAGGCAGATAACCGGTGGACCATAAATGTTACAGGATGGATGTCAAGGCAAGTGAAGCGCAGTCGAGGAGGACAGAATATTAGGTAGGGCGATGAAATTCGGAAATTCGTAGGCGCAAGTTGGAATTTGCCAGCGCAAGACTGGGGTAATTGGAGATCGCTGGGAGAGGCCTTCGTCCTGGCAGTGGACATAAAAATAGGCTGCTGCTGCTGCTGATGATGATGATGATGATTCTTATACAAGGCGTTGATCGGCACCTTGTACATTGTATATCCTTAAACGCGTCGTCAAGCATGAACTGCTAGACTGCGTTAAGCGTTGTTTGTTCCCAGCTTCACTTTTACCAGCTTCTGAATTTCGGCTGGCCACTTTCTAGAGCACTGGGGGGTGTGAAGGATTTCGGTGCCCAAGTTTCCTTGTGAAGCTGTTTATACAGCCTTTAGCTCATGTGGATAGCCAGAATTATCTGGTTTATAAAATTAATTGAAAATGAAGTTTGCACCCCCATAGCTTACAAGTAAATACGATCCCATTGCCTAATGATTAGGAAATCTGACATTACATTGCTTACATCGAGTGTGTGCTTTCCATCAGCTTCTCTTCAAATCGCCTTGCCATTTCTTCCAGTGCAGAGTAGCCATTGATACACCGGTGCACCTTTCCGTTCACCATTTAACTTTCTCTTTTCTATTTTGATCTATGTCTTTTGCTTAGATTTGGGGTTTTTATTTGATCCGTATGTAGAGAACTCCACGCATTCGTGCTGGTTTTTTTTTTTCAGCGTTCCTTATCCTCACCTCGGATTTAGCTTTCGTGTTTTAGCATCCATTATCGCGACGCAACGTTTTTGATTGCCAGCAGGATTACACGTCTGGCCAGTGGTTTGCAGGTGTCAGCAGACAGTGTTCAGTTATTTGCGGCGTGGTGCAACAGCAGACTTAACTTCGACATCGTGTAAAAATTCCCTGAAGTGAGCTGTTGCATTTGGAGCGAGATTGTTGCCAAAGGACCACTAAGTACAACTTTATGCAGCCACTCGTTACGTTTTAACTTATCGAGTTGAAGACAGTGTGCACATTTCCTATTATGCGCATCGGTGGTGACGCTTAGGTATAGTTACTTGGCAGATCATAGGTCAGGGTTAAACGCCCTTCAAGCAAAGCAATCGTACGGTCCCGCATCTATTCGAGAGGGCACGCAAGGTCTAGGTTGAGTCAAAGACGGTCAAAATCTTTCCTATTTCTTTTTTTTTTGTATTTCTCAGCCAAAGGAACTCTCCTCCGAAGCGTCTCAGCTTCGCCGAAACCATGCGGCGTGGGCCCTGCGAGCCCGCGCGAACTGCGCTGGGACCACGCTCCCACGATTTTACGGAGCCTCATCACGAAAGACCATGGGAAGACAAAAGCGGCGCGCCAACACTCTGCGGGGAACAAGGCGAAGAAAAAAAATGGAAAAGAAAGAGCAAAGAAACACGGGGAAGCGATGCGCGCAGCCAAATACTACGGCGAGACGTGTACATACAAGGCTACAAGGCCGTGAGGCCATTTTAACTCGGGCGCGCAAATGAGCAGACGACAACGATGCGCGTACACGTAATGGCCGCTGGGAGCTCTTCTCAAGCTGCACGCGGTGGTTGGTTGCAGACGAAAAACAGAGAGATCAGCGGCAGGAGACACGACAACGCTCGGCGGCGCGGGCGTTTGGCATGCAGACGGCTGACCGAGGCGTTCGCGCGCGCTGTGGGGTGGTTGCCTTTTTGCGCGCGCACTTACTTATGGACGTAACTCGCCGTCTCGCGCTTCTTCTTGTTTCTGTGTTTCTTGTTTTCTTTGTTCACGGTTTGTGGGAAACAGGCTGAGCGCCGCGTGAGTGAACTTGTTCGCGTCGCGCATGGGCGGCGCTTCGGAGATGGTCCGCCCCAGAGCAGCGTTACGACTGGACGACGCCGTATGGAGCCGGTCCAACCAAACTGCCGCTCCATCCTCGAACTGGCGCCTCCAGTAAAGAATACGCAAGCGCTGCGCCATTTGCCCGTCGGGTGCGGTGACGTCCGGCCCCGTTCCTGCAGCGCCGGACCAGAAGCACGTACGGCAAGCCATTGAAGATGACCACGTTCTCCGAGATGACGTAATGGGCGTTCCTCGCTGTTCTGGGAAAGGGCAACGAACTAGCCATCCGATGGAGTACAATGAACGCTCTGCGCGATAAATTTCTCGAAAGAGCCACGCAAGTCTCGGTGTCACGCGCTTCTTGGGAACGCGCGCACATGTAGCGTTCCGTGCTAAGTCGTACAACAACAGGTGCGCGCATTAACACTGTGCAATACAAGTCGAGCCGGCAGGTGCCGTCGAGCGCTTAGGGGGCGACACGGCGACCTGATAGGAACCGATTTGGTCACTTGCAATTGTCCCGACATGTGTGTATCTCTAATTGGCTTTAAACGTTGCTGCACTAAGTGACTGCGCACTCGGTGAAGGTTTGCTACGCGGTGGTTTCCCCAGAGCGAGTCGTCCCGTCGGTTTTCTCCCCCTCCGTGGCGCGGCTGATGGCGTTGCGAATCCCTGGGCAGTCACGTGACTGAGCTACAACTTTTCTGAAGCGACCTTCGCTTGTGATTCGAATGCACGATGTCGGCCGTATACCTACAGTGACCTATAGATGCCGTCTTCTGTATGCAAGATGATTGCTGCGTGTTTTGCTAACGATTACATTGACGACGCAGCGGTGACTGCCGCAGCGAGGCGTGGGAGCTATAAGTCGAGATATGCGTGACACCTCTAGTAATTTTTCGCGCCTGGAATCTGTAAAGCCCAGACCACACGTACGCTTGCGGACGCGCGCAAGCTCGCGTTCACGCACGCGCCCACGCATGCGCAGACGGTGCGGCATGGCTCGTACGATTCGAAAGGCGGCGTGATCTCGGGGAACAGATCCTCTCTGTTATCACGCGCTTCGGTTGACTCGCGTCGGCGCGCCTGGCTACGCAGCTACGGCGCGAAACGTTCAACTCTCAGTGAAGCAGATTTATATTATGCAAGAAAATGCTTCTTTCCTTCTTTTGCATTGATCTAACCGCTATAAAAATATTACAATTATGTTTATAGAAATTGAAGCATTTTGAAACACTGTCGATAACAAAGTACGAAGCGGTGCCTACCAAGGCGTCTGTGAGTGTCGCGCGTCTTTGTGGATGCAAACCGCCATTACTCGCGAGGCGCGGCAGGCGCTAGGCGCGCGGACGCGAGCTTACGCGCGTCCGCAAGCGTACGTGTGGTCTCGGCTTTACAGTGCTAACACGCAATAAAGCGTTGATCACGAGCAAAGTCTGAAATGCAACGCGTCGAAACAGTGATCAACAGTTGGCAAACAAGTTAAGCGTTCAAACAAGCTTTCGACACGATGTAGGAAAACACGGCCTTCGGGCGGAGTATACGGGGTTACCGTTCTAGGTAACCCCGTATACTTCTAGGTAAGTTTTAGGTAATCTTTTCAAAAATAACATTTTTCAAATATCACTATTCTAGTCGTTGAGCTGCATTATTACTCGCACGAGGAATAGAAAACCATATTCAACATATTAACAATATTACACCAATTAACTTCCTAATTAATTACTTAACGGCACGTACGGCAGTTAGCAAATTCTAGCCGTTGAGTTTGCAAGGCGCATCTAGGTGGAATGAATTTGCAGAATGAAACCAGTTTCGAGATATGAGCCATCAAACTCGCCGTAAAGGATGCACTGTTGTTCCACGTACTTTTCTACCAAAACGGTATTTTATGCGATGAAGCACACAAGTAACTGGAACGCCCACGTATATCGTCCCACACATTGGGAAATAATATCTCAAACTGGCGACATCTTGGAGATTCGTTTCAAGCGGATGCGGCAAACTCCCCGGCTACAATTCGTAACAAATAACAATATGTGCCGAAAAAGTAACAAACTATTAGTGAATTTCCGTTAATTAGTTGAATATGTGTTTAGATTTCTCGTGCTAATAATGTCCGCCTCTTCGCACAATCCAGCTTAAGGAGAAGAGTTATGCTATTTGGCACGGGAAATTTTCAGGAATTCTACAAAACTCAAAAATGATTTCAATGTATACGCCTCTAGTACGCGTTCTGTAGGGTGAGCGAACTATCGTCTTGATGTAGAACAGGGCCTGTACTCACGAACACTCTCTTAGACTAGAATTTTGCGTATAAGAAGAAATGTGAGCCGGCCGGCCTAAGGCAATGAGTAGCTACGAACGAAAAGCTTTGTGAATGCGACCATGGGTCTTCACTTACATTGGCTGAAAATTAATGACGGAGGCGAGGGATGACTCCCTCGTTCCTTGTAGCACTGTAGCTATGAAAAGGGGAAGAAAGCAACAACAACCGAACAATTGGAACTAGGTGGTCTTGGTCAATATTGACCTCGAACATATTTATTTTATTTATTTATTTAAGGATGTTCTTACAGGCCTCGTATGAGGCATTGTGTAAGGGGGGCGTTACATAAGGAATAAAAGAATATGTAGGGCATATAACAAAAAATAGACACATATTATTAATAGACAGTGGAAAAATGTATACAAATCTTATACAAGCATTAAAGCATTGCAAAAGAAAAGACAGGGTCCGTAATGTACATATTAGCAAAAAGAAACGATACAGTTCCTTCAATAAACAATTAAAAGGAATCTAGCCACTCCAGTACAAACACTAAACAATGCTAAAAATGCAAGTATAATAAGCGATACGATGAGCTCATAAACAAGAGAGCACATAGCTGGAAAAAGAAGAAAAAGCATCATGCACTTTATTGAAGTTAGGCGGTGGAATATAAACTGATGAGCTGGCGGAATTTATCGGGATTAGGTTCCGAGACGATGAAATCAGGAAGAGCGTTCCACAATCGAATGGCACGAGGAAGCGCCGACCAATTGAATGCATGAGTGTTCCCGCAGATGGGCGTGAAGCTGAGGTGTTTATATAATCTTCGACGTGTGAAAGGTACGACTTGAAGCCGTAAAGAAGATTTCCTATCCGCATGAACGTACTTCTGAAATAATGATATGAACGCAAAATCACGTCGAGTACTTAGTGGCTGAAGTGAAATATCAAGTTTTATTTGTGAGACGTTTGATTTGTAGGTGTAGTTACGTGAGATAAACCTGGCGGCCCTATTTTGAATTGATTCTAATAAGCTGAGTAGGTTGTTATGATGGGGTGACCAGACTGGAGAGGCAAATTCTAGCTGGGGGCGAACAAACATATGATAAGTTAGCTTGCGGATGTCAGAGGGCGAATTTCGTAGGTTTCGGCGTAAGTACCCCAGTGATATTGAAGCATTAACACATATAGTAGTAATGTGATGGGTCCAGGAGAGGTTTGATGCGAGATTAATGCCTAAGTATTTGTAGGAAGTAGGTGTAGAAATTGGCTTATTATTTACGTTATATTGGATATAAGAGATTGAGTATTTACGAGTGAAGGACATTACTTTGCATTTAGACGAATTAAGAGTCATTAACCAATTGGTTAATGACTCTTAATGGTGTAACACTTAAGTGTTACACCAATCCAAAATAAGATGAAGGTCGTTGTGAAGAATGAGGTGGTCGTCGTGGCTGGTTATAGGGCGATAAATAATACAGTCGTCCGCGAATATTCGCACTCGGGATGCTAAGTTATTAGGAAGATCGTTAATGTATATTAAGAATAGTAGCAGCCCAAGAACGCTACCTTGTGACACGCCGGAAGTGACATAAGAAAGGGGCGAAGAAAGATTGTTAACGATTGTAAATTGTCGGCGATTAGAAAGTTCCTGAGCCAAGTTAGTGTCAGTGAATCCAATCTTAGTGTTTAACTTGGAAATCAGGCGGCAATGGGCTACGCGATCAAACGCCTTGGAAAAGTAAAGGAATATGCTGTCAATATGCACATATCTGTACATTATCCTCCATGTCTAAATGGAGGTCAGTCGTGAATTCTAAAAGCTGTATCTCACACGACAAACCCTTCCTGAACCCGTGCTGATAAAGGAAAAAAAAGTTTGATTCCAGATGGTTGTATATGTGAGAAGCAATTATATGCTCGAGCATTTTACAACCAATACACGTTAACGAAATTGGCCGGTAGTTATCTGGTGAGTATCTGTCACCGTTCTTGAATATGGGAAGTACTTTCGCAGTCTTCCAATCTGACGGGAGGACTCCTGAAGTTAGTGACTGTTTGAGAATGTGAAATAGCATTTTGCTAGACGTCATAACGGTGTTCTTTAGTATTTTGGAATTAATATCATCGACGCCACAATAATTAGATAACTTAAGGCTGTTTATAAGAGATACAATGCCGTCGATAGTAATGTCGATGGGCGTCATGTACTGATAGTCCAAATCGGAAACATCAGGTAGAGTGGAGCGATCTTCAGTACTAAATATAGATGCAAAATATGTGTTGAAGCATGAAGGACACTCATTATCTGGAAGGGGCACGTGGTCACTATCATGTAAAAAAATGTGATTAGTGCCGCGGTTCGTAGAGATAATCTGGCAGAACTTTTTAGGGTTGGATTTGAGAAGAGATGGAAGGTCATGTGAAAAATATTTATCTTTAGCAGCAGATAAAGCGGAGTTGTAGATTTTTAAACACTGATTGTATTTTTCCCAAGCCGATGGGGTGTCCAATCGTTTAGCACTACTGTATAAGCGTTTCTTTTTGTTTCGAAGACGCCGAAGGAAACAGGTGAACCATGGGTTCGATTTATCATTGGATATTGTGATTACTGGGATGTGCTGGTTTGCTAATGACTGTAATTTGTCTCGAAATAGTACCCAGTTTTCCTCGACCGTTCTACTGTAAAAGGAAGGAAGAAATACACTGTAGCAAAAAAAAAATCTAGGTCATCATTATTGTAGTATAGTCACCCTTGTTATAGTTTCGAATTGTTCTTTTGCTATACCCTTATATGGTAAGGGAATATTAAGGGTTCATTGGAGTAGATTATGATCGCTAAAACCATCCAAGTATGTTATTTGCTGAACTGTTTCAGGGTTGGTTGTCAGTACTAAATCTAAGATGTTGGGAACGCGAGTGGGTTGGTCGAAAGTCTGGGTGAAGTTGAAGTCTAGGGTTAAATTAATGAGATCTAATGACACTCGACAGGTAGCGGTTAGCTTTGCCCAGTCGATGTGCGGAAAATTAAAACTCCCTAATAGATAAGGTATATCCGCTGGGCAGGCCTTAATTGCAGTAGCACTGCTGTTGCAAAGGTCGGTGGCAAAGGTTTGGTGTGAATCAGGATGACAGTAACAGGTACCAATGAGCACTTTCGTAGAACGGGTGAGACAGGCGGTCCAAACGATCTCGAGATTCGAGTCTTAGTTAACGTAACAAGATGTAATGATTCTTTTATTGCAAGAATTACGCCACCACCTCGCCTGTCAAGGCGGTCATGGCGGTAGATATTGTAAGTGCTGGCGAGGGAAAAATGGCCAGGCTTAGCTTGGTTAAGCCAAGAATGCGTTGCATATTGTGTTGGGGCCCAGCTTTTCCTCCGGCTGTCGTGACGTCACGTCACGTGGTTGCGCTAAAGGTCAATGGTGGCTGCCCGGCCGCGCCCAAGGGCTGAACTGAGTGATTGCAATATGCAACGCATAAAACTCTAGTGTAGGGGTATGAGCCACTATGGTGGCTCATACCCCCAATGGTGGCTACCCGGCCGCGCCCAAGGGCTGAACTGAGTGATTGCAATATGCAACGCATAAAAATTTCATTATCAGAAATATCTGGATGCAGCCAGGTTTCGGTGAGAATGACTATTTCAGAATCGCCATTTCAAGGCAGGAAGAAACCATTTTTATGCTTTGATATTAGGCTTCGGTTGTTAGTAAACGATAGTGATATTGATGTTATAATGGGAGAAGATCGCGATTCTTGACGGTCGTAAGTGCACGTGCGCCTCTCATGCTATCTATTCCACCGCACAACAGTTTGTGTTGCAGTATCATAGACATATGTCGTTGTACCAATACGCAGCCTATCAACAGATAACCTATATGGTTTGTTTTGCGTCTTAGCAAACGCTATCAGTTTTCTTCTGGCTTGGCGAGTGGTAAAGAGAAGTCTTCGCGTATGAAAAATGATGAGCCTTTAAGCTTACGTGCAGCTGCAAGAACCTGTTCATTGTCTTTAAAAAATGTGAACTTTGCTATGAGGGGCCGGTGCTTGTGTGCATTGTATTTGCTTAGTCGATGTACACGCTCAAACTGTGTACCAGCTATGTTTATGTACAGCTTTTCTGCGCAAAACTATTATTTTCATCTCCGATGCTGCCCAATCCTCTGCCGAGTCATCTTGAATACCAAATAAAAGCAAGTTGGATCGTCCCAGCCTGTTCTTCGTGTCATCGCACCTAGAGGTGATTTTTACGAGCCGATTAGAAACACGATTAGTAGCTGGCTAGAGGAATATACCTCAGGCCGACCTCTCAGCATTTCGTATCATTAAACTTCTCTCTCTCTCTAGAAACACCACGCAGAAGATCGGCTCCCGTGGCTGAATCGGCCGAGCGCTCCGACGGAGCGCTTACTTCTAGTGGAGTTACCCTTGCATTAAGAAGTTCGATTTCGCTCTTAGCGGCTGCTAGCTAGTCTTTAGTACTTTTAAGTTCAGCATGTAGTAGAGCATTGCCTTGCTCAAGCTTGGTTACCTTTGTTAGCACAGCAGTCTCCCCCTTTCTAGCGCTTTTGAGTTCAGTACCGAGTGCTGCATGCCCTTCCTCTAGTTTAGAAATCCTATCTACGACGCTAGCAAAAGCCTCGGTCTCAGCCTTGATCATTGGACCAGGATTGGGCTCAACATCCCCAGAAAGCATGAACAACAATTCCAGCAATACACAACATGAATCAGATGAAGTAGCCAGCGCTCGTTTCAGTACATCTGGCAGCTCTACAGGGCACGACACCTTTAACAAGCAGTAATCGCTGGTCTTCGCACATGAAGCACCAGAGAGGTAACTAACCTGCAACAGCAGCTTGTGTGAATTCGTCATCTCAGATGCGGTGCCGTGCCGGAATCCGCCGATGTCTCGATGGCTTTTATATCCGCCGCCGGTAGTGCAGAACGTAGCAGGGCCTTGTTGCCAGACGCGGTAGCTGAATCCGTACCGAAATCGGTGCCGGTGGCGCGGCATCTGGCCATGACAGAAACATAAATCCAGAATCCGGTGGACATGAACTCAGCAGGCCACAGCAAAGCGCCCAGGAACAGATAGCCTGAAAGAGCAGCTTGTGTGAATTCGTCATCTCAGATGCGGTGCCGTGCCGGAATCCGCCGATGTCTCGATGGCTTTTATATCCGCCGCCGGTAGTGCAGAACGTAGCAGGGCCTTGTTGCCAGACGCGGTAGCTGAATCCGTACCGAAATCTGTGCCGGTGGCGCGGCATCTGGCCATGACAGAAACATAAATTCGGAATCTGGTGGACATTAACTCAGCAGGCCACAGCAAAGCGCCCAGGAACAGATAGCCTGCAAGAGCAGCTTGTGTGAATTCGTCATCTCAGATGCGGTGCCGTGCCCGAAGCCGCCGATGTCTCGATGGCTTTTATCCCCAAGGGGCCACCACTGCGCCGAGAACACAAGCACATTGGTCGTATCCAGCCGCGCCTTTTATTCTTTTCTCCTTTCACAGGCTTATATACATGTATGCAACAAACAGGCGTGCTGTCTGAAACATGGGCTCTCTTGTTCAACTGCATGTCAGCGCGCGCGTGTGCGTGTGTGTGTGTTTGTGTGTGGGAGGGGGGGGGAAGGGGGCGATGAGTGGGTTTGTTAATTTCCACACGCGGTATTTATTTATTCATTTTATACAATTTATGTTGCGGGAAAGTCGGCGACGAATGCGGCCAACATTTATCACAACAACGAGTGAATAAAACAAGCTTTTCTGGCGCCCTTATGGATCTGCGTTCAGCCACCCAGTTCTTAGCTGTCTTCCTGCAAACAGCCTTTGCAAGAATGATGTGCGCATTCCTCGTTCCACTGTCCCAACTTAAGGGACACGCTCGCCTCCCTTATAGCCGGAACCGCCTGGCGTATACACAGCGGCGGGCAAAAGGAATCGCTACGCGGTATCGGTCCTGGTATACTAAAGTTCCACGTTCGGCTTGTTGGTATATCACGATGGAGGCAAAAGGCGCAGCGAGTCAGAACCAGGATAAAAGAAGAATGCAGACGACTGTTACGTTTCGCCTACAACGCGCGGTAATGCCGGCGCGGATGCAACGGACGCCGGGGCTTCGCTCAAAGCGGCAGACATTTTGGCCCGTTCGACGCCGCCGCAACGCCTCCCCGCCAAGCGTGTCCAGGCGTGTTTCAGTGCCACGTGTCTTCGTATGTGCGTGTGTGTGTGTGTGCCCACGCTTGTCAAAGCGCGGCAGCCGGGGAGCGGAGCTCCCCAAGTGAGGAGCCAGCAGGTCTGTCCGTCGGCGGGTTGGCGATGCGTCACTACACTCGGCTCACCATGTCTCTCGGCTCGACCGTGCGCGCCGTCGTGGGCTCATGCTCCGCCGTCGCGTGGGCTCATCCCGTGACCTTCCTTCTGGCCCGCGACGCCGAGAGTATAAGAGCAGCTGCCCCCGGACGCCAGGAGAGAGGCTCCGATTTGTACTGTTGAGTTACGTGCTCTCCCGTCTCTCCACTTCGGTCGACCTGACCGGCCGCTCTTTTGCTATGTTAGAATAAACAAGTTGTTCTGTTACCAGTCTTCTCATGCTTTGCCGGGACCTTCGGATGCTTCCAGTGCCCCAGGCCGCCAGGCCAACGCTACCCTTGGGGCTTGCGACCCATTGGCAATAACGGGCGTCAGCACCGAGACCCCAACAACTCGTGCCAGCGGTGCGATTACTACAGCTGATTGCCAGCGGTGAGATCGCGACAACGGAGGCCAGCAGCGAAGAGATGCGGTTGACTGTATGCTGAGCAGCACAACGACCATCCGGGAGCAGTGCAACGAGCCCTGTGTGATGACTGGTTGCCTGCAGCGGAACGACTGCGCGGAATTCTTGGCTGCGAGGTTTGGTGAGTGCGGGACTTTCTTCTTCTGAGTTTTGCCAGGCTTTTGTTAGTGTCAGAAACAGAGCTGGTAATTGTGGTTGTCGTTGCTGCCGGGTTAGTTTGCGGCAAGACAATAGTAGGCAGTAGAGAAAGCAGCATTCAGAGCAGCCATGGATTTGAAGTCGTTGCGCAAACCGAAATTGCTGGAGCTTGCAAGAGAGTTGGGTCTGGATGTCTCAGACAAACTCAGAAAACCAGAACTGCTAAGGGCTATTCTTGAGTTAGAAGCTGAGGATGACGAGCTGTCGGAATGCCTTGAGACCATTGAGGAGAGGGAGACGGCAAAAAGACAGGAGCGCGAACTTAAAGAGCAAAAAGAGAAACAGGAGCGCGAACTTAAAGAACAGAAAGAGAGACAGGAGCGTGAACTTAAAGAACAAAAAGAGAAAGAAAAAGAAGAGCGCGACCGTCAACACGCTTTGGAAATGAAGTGTCTCGAGTTAGAGATAGAACGCGCTCGTAATGGAAGTCAGGCACACGGTGCAGGAGAACGAGTATTGTTCAAAATGACTGACCTGATGCGGCCGTTTAAGCTTGGAGAGGACATTGGTTTGTTCCTGGTTAACTTTGAGCGAACGTGCGAGAAGCAGGGGTTCTCTCGGGAAACGTGGCCACAGCGCTTGCTCACTTTGTTACCCGGCGAGGCGGCCGACGTAGTCGCTCGCTTGGAGAGAGAGGAGGCAGAGGATTTCGACAAAGTGAAATCGAGTCTGCTAAAAAAGTACCGGCTGTCAGCGGAGGCGTTCCGTCGGAAGTTTCGGGAAAATGAGAAAGGCAAAAGTGAGTCATATACAGAGTTTGCGTACAGGCTTATGTCAAACATGCAGGAGTGGCTCAAAGAAGAGAAAGCGTTTGGTGACCACGAGAAAGTTCTGCAGTGTTTCGGGCTAGAACAGTTTTATAGTCGGTTACCTGAGAACGTGCGGTACTGGGTCTTGGATAGGCCAGACGTTAGTACGGTGGCTAGAGCCGCTGAGTTAGCCGAGGAGTTTGTGACGCGTCGGGCTCGCGGAGCTAAGGACGGTCAAAAGGGTGAATTTGGCTCCAAGTTTGAGAGGCCGAAGTTCCCGCCCATGAGAAAGCGGTTCGAGACGAGGCGAGCGCGCGTGTGTTATACGTGCCAGAAGCCGGGTCACTTTTCGGCGCAGTGTCCGACCGAACGTGAGGAGACGGCGGCAGCCGAAGCCGAACGCAGAAAGCGGTTCGAGACGAGGCAAGCGCGCGTTTGTTATACGTGTCAGAAGCCGGGTCACTTTTCGGCGCAGTGTCCAGAAACAAAACCAAAAGTCGTGTTTTTGTCATTATGCAGCACTGACGAGAACATCAAGCTTCTCGAGCCTTACATGCGAGACCTCCTCGTGAACGGGAAAGAGTGCCGAGTGCTTCGCGATACCGCAGCTACGATGGATGTAGTTCACCCCTCTTACGTAGAACCCGATATGTTCACGGGCGAGTGCGCATGGATCAAGCAAGCAGTGGAAGCTCATAGCGTGTGTCTGCCGGTAGCAAAAGTGCTTATTGAAGGACCTTTCGGAGCACTTGAGACGGAGGCCGCAGTGTCATCTATGCTGCCCCCCCCAGTACCCGTACCTATTTTCGAACAGGTCCGATCACCTCCTGCGCGAGAAGGGGCTTTTGTTTGGTGAGGCTAGCGTTCAGGCCTTAACCAGATCGAAGGTTCGGGAGCTCGCTGCAAAGGCGGTAGTTGCGGGACCGACGTTGTTGAACGATGAGAAAGGGTCAGAGGCGCAGCAAGCTGGTATTCAGAGCACGCCCGAACTGAATAAAATTGAGCCTGTAGCGTTAAAGGCACCAGATACTGGAGAGGAAATTCCCGATGCGGGAAAGTTAGAAGAGCTTCCGGTCGAGCTTCCGGGACTAGGCTCAGTGACGAACAGGAAAGACACCGATCAAGTCATTAGTGACTTAATAAGTAAAGCATCGCTGTCGCCTGAGCAGAAAACCGAACTACACCTGCTCTTACAAGAGTTTCAAGGTCTGTTCTCTGAGAGGCATGGTAGGACTTCTGTCCTTACTCATGACATAGAACTTACCTCCCCAGAGCCAGTACGATCCAAGGCGTACCGGGTGTCACCCCGCCAGAGCGAGATTATGGAGGCTGAGGTAACGAAAATGCTACAGCTCGGTGTTATTGAAGCGGGTGAGAGTGATTATACCTCCCCTTTGATTTTAGTTGAGGTACCGGGCAAGGAACCTCGTCCTTGCGTCGACTACCGCAGGCTTAATTCCATCACTAAGGATCAAATTTATCCGATCCCTAACATCGAGGAGCGCCTTGAGAGAGTGAGTAGCGCTCAGTTTATTTCCACCCTAGATCTTGTCAGGGGTTATTGGCAGGTTCCACTTACAGAAGAGGCTAGTAGGTATGCGGCGTTCATTTCACCAATGGGAACATTCCGTCCTAAAGTTTTGAGTTTTGGTTTGAAGAACGCGCCATACTGCTTTTCAAGCCTCATGGATAAAGTGTTGCGGGGACAGCAAGAATTCGCTTTACCGTATCTAGACGACGTAGCGATATTCTCCGCATCCTGGCCTGAGCATATGGCGCACTTGCGGGCAGTGCTAACCCGCCTGCGCGATGCGGGCTTGACAGTCAAGGCTCCCAAGTGCCAGTTAGCACAGGCCGAGGTTGCCTACCTCGGACACGTGATTGGTCGGGGTCGTCGCCACCCCTCTGAAATAAAGGTGGCCGCTGTGCGAGACTTCCCGCAACCGCGCACGAAGACCGATATTCGGTCGTTCTTAGGTGTCGCCGGCTACTATCAGAGGTACATCCCCAGGTACTCTGATATCGCGGCTCCCCTAACGGATGCTCTAAGAAAGACAGAGCCGCAAACAGTCGTCTGGGATGAGACAAAGGAAAGAGCTTTTAGCGCCCTAAAGAGCGCCTTAACAAGCCAGCCTGTGCTACGATCGCCCGACTACGCAAAAGGGTTCGTTGTTCAGTGTGATGCTAGTGAGCGAGGCATGGGCGTTGTACTGTGCCAACGGGAAAATGGAGAAGTAGAACACCCCGTCCTGTATGCTAGTCGTAAGCTGACGAATCGTGAGCAGGCGTATAGCGCCACCGAGAAAGAGTGTGCGTGTATCGTGTGGGCCGTTCAGAAATTGTCATGTTACCTAGCTGGCTCGAGGTTTATCATTGAAACGGATCACTGCCCTCTCCAATGGCTGCAGACCATCTCTCCCAAAAATGGCCGCCTCCTGCGCTGGAGCCTCGCTTTGCAACAATATTCCTTTGAGGTGCGTTACAAAAAGGGGAGTCTCAACGGTAACGCCGATGGCTTAAGTCGAAGCCCCTAACGTGGGAATCAGCCTCAAAATTGCTTGTTACTGATGTTTTTCTTCCTGAGGCAGGATTTTTAACCTATTGCTTTTGTGTAGTGTTTCAAAGTGATGATGTGCTTTCTAGTGCAATTTTCCGATTTGTGGACGCGTTCTGAGTGCTGCTAAACTACTGTAAGGAACTAGGCAGCAGTATAAAAGGGGAAAGAGCCTGGCAGGGCTTAGTGAGGGTTGTGCCGTGCTTGCTGACTGAGCGGTTGACTTTCGGCGTAGTTCTAACGCTTGCCGGAAACGAGAACAAAAATGTCAACTCTCCCGAAGTCACTTTGCAGTGTCCTGTGTGAACGTGAACGTGAGAACGAGGCCTTCTCTGTGCGCTGCGCTCAAGAAATGCCAAAGGACGCCCGACTTCGGTTATGAGCATCATCGAGCGACATCCCTCCGGACAGCGGATGCAGTCCCCTGACCATCGGGATCTCCTTCCCCCGGCGGGGCGGTCTGTTACGTTTCGCCTACAACGCGCGGTAATGCCGGCGCGGATGCAACGGACGCCGGGGCTTCGCTCAAAGCGGCAGACATTTTGGCCCGTTCGACGCCGCCGCAACGCCTCCCCGCCAA